>NC_092636.1:38342615-38484621 GCF_039555335.1 Amphiura filiformis | reverse complement strand
TGAAGTTAGATTAACTGAATTTATACACCATCGCTTTTTGCAGAAAAACGATTCTCACGCATGCTCAGTGTGGTAATGTTCATTTGGTCAGATATTGCAACACTATAGGTTTATTTTAAACGCAAGATAGCTCGATTCAATTATATTGGACTAATGGTATCTTACTATAGGCAAATAGGGCTCTAAACAAACCGAATGTTTGTTTTGTTTTACAGTCTTCTCTTAAGTTTAAGCTACCAATACTCCTACACCTTATAAGTGAATGCAAAAATATAACCAACAAAATGGTTTAATTTTGATAAATATTAATTCGTCATTTAGTTTGTCTTATTAATTTGTCATTACATTATTCCCTTTTACACACTGGTAGAAATAAGCACAATGAGACGCAATGTATCTTTCTTCTCAGATTGTTATTTCTATTACAGTAGTGTTTTTAATTTGTATAAAGTTTTTTGGCTGAAACAAAATTACAGTCACATTATGAATATGGAAATGCAGATTGTATAACAAATTGTAAACATTCTGAAAGGTCGAACATAAACAATATTTTGATAGACATACATGCTGTTAAAGAGGCGACAGATGTCACTCATTGATGTCAAATCTTTGGGTTATCCACATGTACAAATAGTTACCGCCTAAATACTTTTTAAAATAAATCGAAAAATATTTGAAATAATGCAAACGTGTAAAAAATTATGGGTAGCCGTATTTGTTTTACACATATGGACCAAATTATAGCGTCACACATCATTGCGTTCAGTCACAATGGTTCATTATGTAAAAAGAGACCGTTTTAAACAGTGTTAAAAGTTGCATCTGAGTCCATATGAGTCAGCTCTCAAACAATACAGTAGAACGTGTCTATTCATGAGTTTGTTAAAGAAAACCTGACTGCTATGGACCCAGGGGCCACTTTTAAAACGGTCTATAAACGCTATAAATTGGTCCACATGTGTAAAACAAATAGGACTATACATATCTTTTTACATTGTTACATTTCGTAAAATATTTTTTGACTGATTCTAAAAAGTATTAGGGGAAACTTATAAGTTGTGGACCGCAAACAACTGGAGTTATTGATACCTGTAAGTGACAAGCTTTAAATCTTCATAAATGTCATGTGGATCAAGTACACCACAGATATTGGAACACATGTTCCAATATATGTGACTACACACACTGACCATATTACGAATATCAACATCTCATAGATAGAGGTTTGCGTGAGAGAATTGAACACTCTCCCGCGGGTCCACATTACAACGGATGACAAGGTTTGTTTTTACTATTTTTACGACCAGCCTGGTGATCATGGTGATAGGGGGAATGGTATTTAGTGCACTGGTATATTACATACTACATGTTAAAAGGGCGGAAAAGCGAAATGTCGCCTCTAACCGAAAATATTTCTTTCGAAAGAATAAACAACTGCTGCCATTTAGATTTAGGTTTCCACAGCACGGTGACGGGATAAACTTTCTTTTAACCGAAATGATTAGGTATTAAAAGAATGATTTTTAACCACATCAAACATTGTTCTTTTACAACATTACGGTCAATTCTTTTTTTGCCGGCTTGCACGTGACCATATTATTGAAATTGATTTTTCTTATTCTCATTGCCTTGGATTCTATGGAAGACTTTTTTGTGGACTTTCTCCCTTTCAAACCGTATAAACCGTTTGGCGGCAATACTAAAGATCACAATCCCTGGGTTAGATCGCCTTTCCGTCGTTTTAAGCTCTCGTAAACTGCGTACGTTGCCGCCAACAAAAAATGCCACAATATTTTACTGAGAACCTCTACTTTGTGGTGATATGATGCAATACTTATGGCCATGAGATTATTTTGCATGTAAATTTCAAATTGAAAATGTCCTGCCTTATAAGATTGATCAGAGTCACTCGTTCCATGAAGTGAGTAAAGCAATATTGTGACGCTTCCAAAGTGATATCCTCGGCGTTTAACGAGCATGCGCAAAGCGCGATAGAACAATATGTAGACCCTCGTGAATATGCGAGAAAAGCAGCTACATAGAAGTCACAAGGAGTTTATTGTGCCATTTTCTTTGATCAATCTCTGCGACAACCGGAATTTTCATTTACACGTCACTGCTTCGAAAGGCAAAATAAAAATGATTCGGGTGATATTATTTAGAACATAATGTGACTATTTCACATGACAATACTAGTATGTATGATGCGCGAGTCTCTAATCACACACTTTATGTAACATTGTGATACACAAGACAATAGAATACCTATCATAACAAATATTATTTATCTCCCTAGGCAGCTACACTGATAGTATAATATGTTTGAAGTATTCTAACAATTATCATAATCTAAGTCGTTAAACTACATTACGTTAATATAACATACGCTATGTAAAAGTGATCTGTTTAAATACAGTTTACATTTTGATTACAATTACGTCAAATTCACCCAGACATTGGGCCTGTTCAAGTTTTCAGTTTTCAAGCCTCTTTCACTAAGTTTCAGTATACTGTCTTGCTTGGACATCGCAATTGTATTGTAATTTGTTTTCATTTCAGTTTATGGTTGGATTGCGCCGCAAGTAACCAATCTAATGTAAAAATTTGCAAGCCAATATCGGAAACCACAAAGTATGGTTTTTCAGCAGCAAAAAAGGGATCTCTATCTTCTCCAACCAATCAATTGAACATGTCAATCAAATCTGAGACACCATAATAAGAAACCACAAGCATTGTCGAAAACTTGAAACGGCCCATTGTGTCATTTAAATGGTAACAAAGCACAGTTGTGGCAGAAACGAACAATGCACTCCATTTAAGATAAGCATGCACTGGGAAGACACCCTGATCGTACAACTTAATGTGTGAATTGTCCCTGAGTATAATATAAAACATGGTTAGCTAGTATAGCGGAAACATAGTTGAAAATTCATATTAACAATTGAAAGTTAGTGTCAAAAAGTGTTTTACAAACTAGTGACACGAAAGGTTTAACTGGAGCTATACGACTATATTATATGAGCGTATATCCTTGTTTCCATACTTTGATTTGAAAGATTTCTTTAATTCAAATGATTTCCGCTCCGATTAATGTTTTTTTTTCAAAATACATGAGATACATCTGTAAATTATTTTTATTATCAATCAATAATGGATGTCTTCTCTGTTTACTATCTCGTTAAAAACATCGTTAAACAAAGTACCAATTTACTTATAAGATTCTTTAATTATAATTCGTATAATCAAAGCCATCAATTTATGCTTACTAGTATATTCGTCAAAATGGCCGTTTTTAAGCAACCCCCTTCACGTGTGTTTTCCCCAGATCAACAACTATGGCTCATGTTATTGCATATGCAATGGTTGACGCGCACATTAGCATATACGTGTAATAATGAGTATGAGAAAGTGGCCATTTGTTATGAATTCGGCATATTGACGAATTACACTTTCTTATAACCCGCCCCTATCTAACAAATGAAGTGCTGCAGACAATCGCAGATGGCACACGAGTAGCAATCATGCTTTGTATTGATTTATTTTGTCAACAGAGGGACAATGATTATTAATTGCTTTACTATAATAAAACCCCATTTTTGCCTTGACGGGGCACTATACTTAGATTCAATTCGGCAATGCATCTTGATCACAATGATATAGAGTGGGCTTTATAATGCGAAAACCCGCACACTAACCTATACCGTAACCGTTGCCTAATGGCGCACCTGGGCTCCTTTGCCTTGGAGTAAATTTCAGATAAATAGAGAGCTCCCTCCTCTAAAAAATCCAAACAAGAATTAAAGGTGGGTAACCTGATTGACAATCTCATCCCCCCACTTTACATCATCAAAATGCTGATTTTGGTATCATATGAAAGCTCATATATTTCTCATAAACATATTGAAATTTGGCGTTCCAAATCGGTATATTTCCGAAGAAATCATCAAAAAACTGTCAAATTAGTCTAATATGGTATACCATATTTGAGACTAATTAGGCAGTGTTTTGATGATATCTTCAGAAATACACTGAGTTGGAACTTCTAATTTCAATATGTTTATGAGAAAAATAGGGCTTTCACTTGAAATTCATATATTACATGATCATGATGATTATCATTAATAAAAACACTGTAGACTACCAAAATCACGCTGTATAAGTGTCGGTAATTCCATTAGGAATTAGTCACATTTACAAAAAACGTTTACATGTTCTTTTTGCATGAGTGCTTGAAAGGGATGACATTTTATGTTATATATACGTAAGTTTTAAAGATTTTCCAAATATATCAGGTCACCTTCCTTTAAGGGTATGTGCCCTTATTTGCTGGTGGGATTTTTTTGTGGGAGGGCACTTTTAGTTTGTGTCTAAATTCCAGTTATGTCAAGGGAACCCATAGCGCCATTAGGCGAATGTTTACGGTATGTCACAATTGAATACGTAAAATAAATAAGTGGGGTTTTATGTGTTCCACAGGGTCTATCAATATTACATTTTAAATATTTTGGCTGTCCCTTCATTAGAATTTAAATATGTTAATATATGTACGTTGAAACACGCCTTTTTCCATAATTGTAGTATTTCTGCTCATATAAGGTATATCAATCATTCATTATTACGACTAAGTTCTCTTTTCTCGTGTTCCTAGGTACACATTTAAGAAAATCCCAATCAAAATACAAATTACCAACCAAAATCATAAGAATTTTGTTTGTAATTTTACATGTTAATAATTCTATTAAGTTAAAGCTTAGAGATCTTTGTGCATATTCATATTGGTTTTACTTATGCCCCAGTTTACGCCAAATTTTGATATACCTCTAATTTACTAGTACCTTACGTCACTCTTACGGCGGTTTAAAGTCAGCTTAAAATTCAACCAAATATAACTTACATATATAATATTAATTCTTGATCACCACAATACTTTACCCCGGTAATTTTCCGCCGTTGCTATATTACAGCCTTCGTCAGAATGGTCAGCGGAATGACCCGATATATTCTTCTTGAAGTGTGGCGCAAAGGTTATAGACCTCCGGTAACTTGTAGAGCAATCCGTTCTTCTTCCGAGATGGTTGGTTAGTCCTGAATTGAATAGCTTCCTCAACGCCTCCTACATACCATCGGGGTCCCTATCCAGAATTTGGACTTTGTCTAAGTCAACGTTATGACAGATATGTTTGGAGACCTCGACAAACTGGTGTGTCTCTCCGATGTATGATTATTGGCAGCAGGTTTCTCTTTATGGTGTGTCCTTGGTATGGAATCTGGACCAGTGGCGTCCCTATTCTTTGTCGCCAATACAAATTGTCGTAATGTCTTATTATACGTTTCGTAATACTTTGACTGTAATCCAAGCTTACGGCAGCTTAGAAATCGAAATATATCGCAAGCGAGCCCAAACAGACGAATATGTACACTCACCTCCAAGCACTCACCTATCAGAGCACAAATTTTGTGAAATACAGACTCTATTCTAACCTTCTATCGCGCGGAGTCTGTAGTCAACAGCCTCAAGCAACTGTTGAGGAAGATCAACATATAACACATGCGGCTACCCTCAATTGACTATAAGAGAAATGTTCCAAGAATCATACATCAGAGAGACTCGTCGATCTCTCAATAACATAATCTTAAACGTACACGATCAAGCACTACTTCGTCGCCGGGCCATCACGTTGACTTAGACAAAATCCAAATCTGGAATAGGGAGCGCCGATGGTTTGTGAGAGGAGTTACGGTAGCCATCCACATAAGGGACAAAATACAATCTCTATAAAAATAAAGACGGGGATGTACAAGTTACCAATGGTCTATGACCCGATCATTATATCACACTTTAAGAGTGCAAGATTGGGGTTATTCCGCTGAAATTTACAGCCTTTTGTATCGTGATCATGAGTCTCAATTTTCTATATGGAAATTACTAGAACAGGTGAAATTTCATGCTGAAATGTAAAATTGGTTAAAAACCATTGGATTCACATGTTGCCAAAATATAAATCTCATTTTCTTTCTCATCCAAACAAAGACTCATACTGACTACGGGAATAGTATCCAGGAGCATTTCAGTTCCAGAAACACGTTGAAGGTTTTTCATTGGAATGCGTGTTTTAGAAACTTTAAAACAATGTGGGTCTTGGACCCCAGAAACATTAAGGACCTCAAAAACGTTAATTTAGTAATATATACAAGTAATTCATATAAAATATACAATATTAGAAATTACACAATAGTTTACACCGTATCAAATGTATACACGTAACTGACATAATTTAAAAGCTATTTATAGTTTTATAATTCGTCGTCAAGACTACTTTAAGTGCAGACATGGATAAAAAGATAAGTTTAGGATGCGTAGTAGTTTTACTTAAACATCAAGGAATCTTTTTCTCAAAGTTGATTATGAAATTATTATCCCCTTTGCCAGTCGATTGAAAGTTTGCGCGATTCTGAGTAAGCGTTGCCAACACAATGGTCAAAACGTTTGTTTTCAATGTATCGAACAATTATAGTTCGACGTCTTTGAGGGCGTTTTTTCGTTTCTACAGACGTCGCGTTTATATTTCTCCGCAGCAACTTTCAGTTCTTGGTCTGGATTTTCCGCGCAAATAATTAACTTTGTTGAGGCTTTGTTTTCCCTCTCGACCATTTACGCTGCAGAAGACGATGAGGACACTTTTAACCGCTGCAGAAAGACGTTGGCGGAAAATTAATCGCTGCGTCTGTCGCAACGGTAAATCACACGCAACACGTCAGATTTATAGTTATAACATGGCCTTTATACAACCAAATAATATGCTATGGTATCTGTGGGTGGATTTCTACTAAGGGTAACTTTTTGGGTAACTACATTCTGCACAAGGAAGAATACAATTATTGAATGGTTTTAATTTTGGATGGAATATATCGTTTTGTCATTTCAAAATGTAAACTTTCTTCAAGTACTGATAATCGGAAGCTGTTATTTACAATATGGTTTATGAGTTAAGGGCTGTAAAGAGAGCGAACCGTGGTTTGGATTCCAGAGGGAGGGTGTCTGTAAGAGACACCGCCAAGGATGTGCGCCAAATAAACTTACATGTGATGACTGCAGTCTGTTTGTAGTGTTGGGCGGTGAATTCAAACAACCACGAAAATTGTTTAGACACATCGCTGTGGTAATTAATCCTATCATGTCACTGTTTCTACGGCGAATTGTAATATATTTGTAATCTATATGATAAAAACATTTCATTGAAACCCCATTTGTAAAATTAGTATTGTTTTACAATTTTCAATATTGCTTTACCTTCCATGCTCAACCAAATAAAAAAATATAGGGCAAGACTTAATCCCCAATGCTATTTATTAGATGAATAATGATACATTAATATTGTAGGCCTAATACGCACTCTCACACACTAGTGTACACCCCCGTCTTACAAACCATTTTCAAACATATACCACACCACCCTACGCCATGCATAAGTTTAGCGAGCTCAATTTTTCTAAAATTAGAATTGGTTCAACTGTCCAACTCGATCGGGTGTTTCAAGTATCAAAGGCCCACAGAACTGTTCAATCTGTAGAAACAACATGAATCAATGGGAATACAAACATCACTTGCTCTAGTCTACAGATTTAACAGTTCTGTGGGCCTTGGAACTGGTAATTCTTTGGCTATCGAACTTTACCTACTTCTAATGCCTAAATTTTGCTGTTTTTGTTCCCCCTCTGCGTTCCGTCTAGTCTGTATTTTACTTGTTCCCCCACATCAAGTTTCAAGTTTGTGTACCTTGCTCTTTTTCTCTCCTATATAGTCAACTTCTTTTTATCGTTAACAATACATGAACGGAACATTTCGATGAGTGAATCTTTTTGAAATATATGAATGGCGAAGTTTTACTCTTAACAAAAGAAACGTCTCTTTCGTACTCCATAACCTAAACGCACGGAAAAATAAACGCATACACGTACAAATTACAAAGAACAAAAGAACTGCCATACACTTTCAAGCACTCAAAGATATAGATATTGTAGCCATCTTTAGAAAGTACTACCAGCGCATGTTCAGCCTAACGATGTCAGAAATGACATCCGGGTAACCGTAATAAAAACATTAGTATGAAGCTTAATGTAACTTGGTCAGGAACCTGGCCTTTGATTTAAAGAAATTTTCTGCCCAATAAACACGCGCATACTCACAACAGACAATACACCTAGTCTCCTACGCAGCCAATTTGGTTACGCTCCCTCCACACTAACAGTTTGCCAATTACCGAGTATACGCCGTTTCTGATTAGCTAAGAGGGCGACAATGCAAAGTCTATGAGAACCTGATCAGAAGCGATGCATCCGGGAACTTGATTGCCAGTTGGTTAAACTCCTGGCTGAATAATCAGATACGTGAGCAGCACCTGCTGGATGACGTCATGGGAAAAGTACTAGCCATTCAAAAAGAACTCGTTATTATTGGTAGACTGTTTGTGTGGAGGGAGCAGAACCAAACTGGCTGCTGTGGAGACTAACAATACTCCATACCAAATCCATTTGACCTCATGACACTGACGCGAAAGAACTCAGCACCACGCACTCACATACTTGGGGTGAACTGTCACCTTCTTGATGAAAAGTAATAATTGTTTTGTTTCATGACGTCGATCAATCCGGAAATGTACGCAGTCGCGAGATTAATGGCGGCACTCACTGCAAACATTGGGGGGAGAAACACAATTGGAAAGTCGCGCTTGTAATCCTGCGGACTGCGGACTCGTTTTTTGGGGGTTTTTTTTGAGGTAACTACAAGCAATGCTCCAGTCAATACGGCACTTCCCATGCGCTTTTCTAGCACAATTTTTCACAAATTATGAGACGAACTTTTAACACGATACGCTGAAACACTTTTCTTGCTGCACGGTTGTTTGATGGCATGTAAAACGGAATAATTTTAAAGAAAAGTTGAACAGTGATGGCGCTATCTATATAAAATCTTGTTTGCATCTTTACAAGGGGTAGACATTTGTAAAATGGTATTAGAACATCAGCAAACAGACTAACAAATGACAAAGAAATTTAAAAAAACTTTATTAAAAAAGTATTATTTGGCTAATTTAAATTTAGAATATATGTAAATAGCGCCCTCAATTTGCACAAAAATGTACAGTTTATTGAATTAAAATTACCAAAAAAAGCAGAAAAAGATGAATAATTTGATATAGAAACGAAAAATTTATGTTAAAACTTGATACAAAATATATGCGTATACAGTTTATTAGTGCCATAGCTGTTGGTATTATTCAGGTCTAGAATTGAAAATGATAATGCTTTGTTAAACAAATTAATAAATTATTCCATCAAACAACCGTGGCTGTCACCAACAATCGCAACACACAAACAGCATACATTTTCACTCTCATTATCTCTCTTAACCAGCACTTTTCCCTCTATTTCACATTCTGTATCAATAACTCTCTCTTCCCTCCCTCTCGCTCACCCTCTATATCGATTTCTCCCTCTATTTCTCTTGCTCTCGATCCTCTCCCCTCACTTTCTTCATTTCCCCGTATCTCTCTGCCCGTATCTCTAACATTGAAATAAAATAGCATGTAGTTTAAAATGAATTATTTTGATATTTTTCCAGTTGGTGATTAAAATAGGGATGCGAAACTAATTCTATAACTTCGTTTTTCCTGGAGTGTAAATGTACCAAAGTAACGTACTCAGTCTTATTACCATACCTTAAAAAGACGCAGATAACAGTTTAACAGGTTAGGACTGTTTTTGTTTTAGTTTTGTTTGTTTGGTTGTGTTTTTTTTTTTCATCTTTAACATTTTGTTAAACAATGCAACATTGCCGTACAGCGAGTGTAAATCTTAATGAGCATTCACGATGATTGCTCGTTTTTGAGGCCTCATTTTTCAAATAGTATATGCATGATAATGATCTTTCAACATAGATTTCTGGAATAAAATTAAGCCTAATACATGGGCAAAGTTATTCTAACAAGCTCTTTATCTACATTTTTATCGATTTTTTTATGAAAAAAATTATATATTGATACATATTATTTTACAAAACACGATAATTACATTATGGTACAATAATACTTTCACGTCTACATATACACTCTTTTGGCACAAACTTTTTGGGAAAGCATTACATGGTATTGCAGACCCTTATTTTAATTCATATCTTTGGTAATATGGAAGATTATGAGAGTGTAATACTCGAAGCTGGACAGACTTTTACGTAGCAAACAAGCTACAAACAGGCAATGTCAAAGACCAAATCTACCGTTAAGTACGAAATGAGCGTAAAGTCACAATAGTTTCGAGATCTCCTTGCTACGGAGTTGATGTTCTTTGTTTGACGCGCACGTGTACACGCCAGTACTATGTCTCTCGTGTGAATGCCCATGGTGCCCTATTCAAAAAGGATATACAACATACCACCGGCTTGTCCAGGGCGCATCAAATAAAGAAACCAACTCAGCAGCCAAGAGGTCTCGAAACCACCAACTTGCGACTTAACGCTCAGTTCAGTGGGCAGGTTAAAATGATTAGTATTGGATGTTTCATAAAAAATTAAATGTTTTATTTTTTCCAATACAAAATTGATTGGTCTCATAGCTCGACCAATACATTTGTGTATTGGGTTCAAACCATCCAACTTTATATCAAACGTTAACAGGTGCGTGGCTAAATGATTACCCCCCTGTTATGATCAATATGAATATACACTATTCAGAAAACAAATACTTTGGAATAACGTGTAGGGACATAGTCTCGCAATTGTTAAGTGCTTAGAGCCAGAACTGGCAATGTACTGTTTAAGTATACTAACATTAATTGGCCCATTGTTTTAGACTTTTGTTTACTAGCACATAATTATGAACTTACATTCGAATATGAACTTGGACAGTGGAAATAGGCACTTTGCTTGTGTACCGTAGGAAGTTATATCATATCTAGGAGAATTAGAGAACATTTTTCTTGTCTCTGTAGTATCGATTGCGCAGAAGAAACCAACTCAAAACATAAATTTTGGACATTTCCGGCCAGTTCAGGTTTTAAGCTTTGGAGGTTACGCAATTGCGATTTACGTGTTTGAAGTTTTGTGTACAAGGATGCTCCCAGTAATAGCTATCTTGATTCTACTGGGAATATTATACAACACAATTTAAATTCCTATTTTATTTAGTGATTCTATGACACATGTAACCTTTCTTTATCTTCCTGTACAAGGTCTTCGACAGTCACATCGGTAATAAATTGATAATATGACCAATACACGATACTCAATAATAGGAATGTGACGGGGAAAAATACCCGTGAGTTTTTATCAATTTTACCCGGATCACAACCGGTGTCTTTGACACTTTTCAAGCCATGACAACATTCAAGATGACAGCATTCGTCTTCCTCCGCTGTCTCACTGTACCTGTGACACTCCCGGAGCCCACTCATTTGTCCCATCTGCGCATGCTCTTCACGCTGATGTGGTGCTCTGTTTGGACGGTGGAAGGGACTGGATGATGAACTGTTCACTTGCGTGTATTTTGATCCATTATTCCTCCCTATTGGTCCTGGCCCTCTACTTCCATCCAGAGCTACTTCCTAAAATGTGGGGGTGGGGTCAAAAACGCAAAAGAAGTAGAAAAAACCCGATTAGTATAATAATGGGCATGCGTTGGATCTTTCAGCACGAGGTTATATCCTTCTGATATCAAATAATTTTGATTTAAAAAAAAAAAATTAGCGATATAATATAAATTTTATGGCAAAGTATTGAAAATTGAATTTTTTCTGATATATAACAGTAAGCGAAGTAAAATTCTAAAAATTGAATCTTGCACACCTCCAGAAGTAAAGTTACAAGCATTGATTAGAAGGACCAGTTTTAAAATTGAATTTGTCCAAAAAGACCTTAGATCTTTTTGGAAAAAATTATACGTGTGGCCGAGTGGATAAGGCGCCCGACTCATAATCCATAGGTTGCGAGTTCGAGCTCCGCTCGTGCCAACGTGTTGTGTCCTTCGGCAAGGCACTTTATCCTCATTGCCTACTGGGATAGGGTTGGGTTTGATTGGATGTTTGTATAGTTGTTTGTTTCAATGTTGCAATATTGGCGCTGATTAAGCTGCTGCCTGCAAATTGCATTGTGTCTGTTTAGGTGTGTTTAATGTACAATTCTAGCAATTTGACCTGCGGGTCACCATTAGAGTTTGAAATAAATAAAACCTTCCTTTTTTTTTTAAACTTTGAGGACTTTCAAGGTATTTTCACAAGGGTCTCTCTTTTGTCCGTAAAAATTATAAAATGTTTCTCCATTTGTTCGTGGAAAAGCAACCCATCAATCCTGTCGTAAATATTGACCGGTTCCTAAAATAATAAAACAAATCTCTTACTATTTCATCTACTTCGGTGCCAGCATTCACTCTGAGAACACTCCTTCTTTCCATCAAGCCACATCCTGTTCGTTGTATCATAGCTCTCCTTGTTCTTGCTTCTTTAAATCGTGGTTTATCAAAATAACACACAACTGAAAATTCTAAAAGAGCACTGAAAACATAGAAATAACACATCCCTAGGTATATATCGATGGATTTGACATATGATAGTTTGGGCAAAGAGGACCCAGCATTGCCCATTAAAGTAGTCATGGTAAGCACAGTGGTTATGCCTAAAGCGACTCTTGCAGGTGTAGCCGTACGATGAATCCAGAAAGACAACCAGGATACGACGACAATTAAAGTAGCGGGCATATAAGCTTGAATTAGATAATATGAAATTTCTCGGCCGAGATAGAAGGTGCAATGCAGTTGTGAGTAATTTCCAACTGTGGAATAAAAATAAAACAGACAATCATTATATTTCTGGTTACAAAGAACAAATAATATTAATGAAAAACAATGTAACATTGGTGCAATTGAAGTTGATACTTATTGACCAGAAGGGACCAAAATAAGTACATGTCTATGAGCTGGGCCTGAGCGAAAAACGTTTCGTTGGAGGTCCCCAGAACCGATATTTGTTGCACACCATATGATAGGGACATTATGTCCTGAGCGGGAGCACAAAATTGTATGTTTCCAAAATGGTAAGTGCCACATTTATCTTCAAGGTCAGGTACAAGGAGACGCCTTAAAATTCCGCTTGATCAAAGATAATGTAATTTTATTATCTGAATCTATTGTAAAAAGCGTTTTTAGTGTGTTCCCGGTTGTTTCAAGAAAGGGAAGTGTGTTCTTTTTCACTAAACAAACAAAATGGCTGCCAAAATGATAGTCTTCTTAACGTGTGTAGCTCATTAGGTACATTTTGTAGTGGCTTTAGTTATGGAGTTGGTTGGAGGGTTCTAGAACCGACTTTTTACAACTACCAAGTAAAAGTAGGATATTGTAAGTCCTCAAGGTCATGTGCAAAGTAATGTAGTGAATTGGCCTAAAACGGCTGAATTTGAGTTTTGAGTACAATTTCTGAATTTGTGAAACATTATTCTGATATTATCAAGAAACTGAAGTTTGAGGTGATATTTACTGAACCTTAATACCAATAAGTGTTGGGTCAAAACTGAAATGCACTTGTAATGTACCAGCTTTTTATGGGAGGAGCTTTTGATTTGAAAATTGTTATAAGCTTACTGTACATAAAGAAACAGTGTGAGTTCATTGAACAACCAGGAATCCGCCCAGTTGTTTTTGTAACGTAAGTTTATAACATTTGACAGGGGTGAGATTCAAACTTTCTGAGTAAGTGTCACTTTTAAGAACCATATTTTAAGCTCTTCCCATTTAAAAAAAATTGGTACATTGCAAGTGCATTTCAGCTCTCACGAATACCAATTGCTGATGAAGTTTAGGAAATATCACCTCAAACCCCAATGAATTTGATAATAACAGAACAATGTTGCATAAAGTCCGATATTGTGTCCCCCACAAAGCTTATCTCAGCCTCCTAAAATGCACCATAATGCAGACTAAGTAAACTCATGGAAAGCACATTTTCCATTTAAAAAAAATCATTTTACACAATCTCCCGACACAGCCTAATTAATATTTAGCCCGTGTGGTACATGCAAATCCCTTCCAGACTAGTCTTAGCACTTCGTGAAGAAATATTCCATACTTATGTCAAGTCTGTTTGTTGTCAATATTTTTTACAAACCAACAACGTTTGTTTCTCCAACTTGAAAAAACTTCTGGCTAGATTTAGAATTTGCATGTTTATGACAGACGTTTTTGAATATGCCGTTAAAGTTATTCAAAACATTTTACGCCAGATATTTACATAATACTTCGACCGTTATTGTTGTGTAGCCTGCTTTTCGAGACCCAGGGGGACATACCAAAGAGATCAACAGTATACCAGCAACAAGTATTATAAAAAAAAAAGTCGGGGTAAACATTTAACATGTTTGAGCGCTTTTGAATACAAATGTTACTCTTTTAAAGTTGTACATTCACTGACGGTTGCAGATACTTTTTTTTTTTCGGGCATATCTAGGCATTAACAGCTGAAATCTAGGAGATAACGCTGACGAAACTTCGGCCAGGCACAAGTGACCTGGTGAACGAAGGGGGTCGCCGTAGATAGTCGGGGTATTTTTACAGGACAGGCAAGTGTAACCGACAATCGGGGGTTACCCTGATCGGAACCGCCTGCAAACGAGGTCTTTTATTATGGATCATCTGCCCCGCCATAACCAGATGAACCACGGGGAGAGCGGAGTTGTTGTTTTAAGGTCCTGCGGGGAATCGAACCCGGGACCTCTCGCACAGTGACATCGCCCCGATATCTTCATAGTAGAAATCGCCATGGTAGGTTGAATCCACAGCCACCCATGGCCATTTTATTCGGACCTTATGAGATGCATATTATTAGCGAAGTGACCTGACTAAAGCTACTGACAATAGACGGGGTAATTGATTTCTCGCTGTGTGAGCAAGCTTATATACGACATTGCGGTCAATGGTTATACTGTCTCCACTTGAGTGAGTGCCGCTATAGCCTGCTGCGCGCTGTAGTCCATACAGGACCAACGCAATATAAAATTGAGAGTTTTGGTCAAATTTTGAGTTCAAAGCGCACGGCCAATTTTCAAAGCGCACGCTAACGACTATAATATCTGTTCAACACGTATTTTCAAGTGTATGAGACCACATCTGGTTTCTTGGTTCATTTACGGGAGATATTCATCATTTTCTAACCCAGTATCCGAAGATTTTCGTCTGATATCAAAATCGTGCATAGCAATTAACGTATCGATCCCGTGTATTCATTTTAATGTCTCTGCTGCACCAAATAATTATTAGCCAGGCGATGTCGGTGTGTCTCGCACCAAAGGCAAAGACCTTAACCAGTGTGCCACGCTGCTCACACTTCAAGATGTGACAACGTTTCACGATACAGGGTATCCCTGAAAGAACTGTATCGTCGGGAACTGATTTTTTTTTTGTACTTAAACGCGTAAACCAAACGTAACTAAATAACTGATCATGTTGAGGAACATATCAGCTATCACATACTTTTTGAGTTTTGACAATTGACCGGTCCGTTTTTGAAATAACATTTTTTTACGAAACTCCCTCATTTTCAAGCCTTTTTATTTTAATTTTGTGTATCTGTGGCAAGGATAGACTACTTTTTTTTAAAATCTCTCAAGGAGGTTGCACTGTGGTCAAGATGAAGATTTTTTTATTGAGATTTACGCTTTGGACTATGTTGACGTTTGACGATGTCAGACGTGAGATTTGTGTGGATAATGTGTGGATAATAAAACAGCGGAAAAAACTGGAATGTACTCAATCCAGCGCGAATAACGCGAAAAAACGGGCGATTTTACTCATGCATGCGGGGGCTTTGAGACGAATTTTTAAATCAAGATGCATGGCCTTAGCACTATACATATAGTTTATAGATCATCGATTGATATTTGAATCCGTGGAAAGGCTTGAAAATGAGGGAGTTTCGTAAAATTCTTATATTTCAAGAACGGTATGGTCAATTGTCAAAATTCAAAAGATATGTGATAGCTCATTTATTCCTGAACCACACCAAGTATATATTTAGTTATGTTTAGTTGTGACGTTAAAATACTCAAACAACTACGTTTCTGACGATACAGTTCTCTCAGGGACACCCTGTACAACAATACCACAATACCGAGGGCACCACGCCATGTTGACTGAAAACATTCAGCGCACTTGAGTGTCGGTTTGAATGTTAACAAATTAAGAATGTTGGTCTTTTGTCGAATTCAATAATCCTACTCCTAATCCATAACCACTAACCCTAACCGTTTGGCATAGACGATTACACCTTACTCATTTCGTTACACGCGCTTGGTTTACTGTTATTTATATACACGGTTTTTGACGGTAACAATTACGAGTACTTCTCTACTGAGTTGTCATACATACCATAGTATTGGGCAGTGTGTTCCATATTAGCAAAACCAAGTATAGTAAACTGAGGAAGAGAAATGGTGTTATCTACCCAAATTGGATCTTTTAAAATCCACGAGAACTGGATATCCTTGTCACTGTACGCATCTGTAAAAGTCACGGAGATAAACAACCCCGTTAGTTTAATCGGTAAAGGCGGTAGACTATGACATGTCTGATGCATGACGGTATGTATTCGAGCCCTTGCAGTGTCATTATATTCCGATTCTCATTGAAAATATTAAGTGGAATTCTCCTGGACAATGACAATACTTGTCCCGGTATCAGGTAACTGATCTTGTTTGCAACAATAATTCTATATAATGTATACATACTGATTCTGATTTTGGTAGTATGTCAGTAGTAATTTGTTTATAAGATGTATCTTTTTGATAAACTGATCAGCAGCCTTCTGTAAAATGCAACAGACATACTATATAATTGCGCTATTGCTTTTTAAGCAATTTTAAGCAGCTGTTTTGATTCTCGGTATTGGATTTTTGAAAATAGATCACAAGGCACAGGACCTCAATGTTTGAAATAAGAACTTGCAATATTCAATTCTCCTCCTGTTGGCACAATAAAACTTTACATAATAAGACACTGAATTCAGTTTTGGGCGAAGTGTGGGTTATTCGAGCAAAGTCTGGTGCTACATATATCTCATTTTGCTAGTACCAAACACATTCTTAACCAATCATTAATCCTATTGTTGAAGGATAGTAAGCTTGTACCTAGAACTGTTTGTTATACAGCCCAGTATTTTTT
Organism: Amphiura filiformis; assembly: GCF_039555335.1. Lineage (NCBI taxonomy): Eukaryota > Metazoa > Echinodermata > Ophiuroidea > Amphilepidida > Amphiuridae > Amphiura > Amphiura filiformis. The sequence continues at coordinate 38,467,426 of NC_092636.1, read as the reverse complement.
TGATATGGTTATAATCCCTGTTCAAGTGGTGGGTTACAAAAGCATTGTGTTGTATTTTCTAGGTATGTATTAGCCCTCTCTAACAATGAGAGGACATTCCCGAACCTCGTTGACTTGGGGATGATTTGAAATGACCGCCACTTCAGATTGTCATGCTTGTTTGATATTTTCTGCCAACAATGTGGAAAAAGAGATACATGTAGCAGCCGACATAAGGTACCTTTCGCTGTAAAGGGTCACATTTTTCAAGATTGAAATTGGCTGGATTGCGTATAAGCTAGTCTCACTTGCATCTGTTTCATTATTTTGTATATTCGAAAAGCATTCCGACATGTGTTACTTAGCTTTCATCACGGTATATATTGTGGAATGTGTAAATTGAAAAATATATGCAAAGATATACATGTTAAATATCGGTAAGATTGGATATCTTAAGTATACTAAAATCTATGTCATGAAGGTTTTGCTTCAAGCATATCGACGCGGTCGATTGTTGAGTTCCGATTTCAAATATTAAGGTAACCATAAATGACGGCAAGGATGTTTTCTTTAATTTAAGATAAAATTTAAGTGACAGCAAATGATGCGGAAATAACCAATTTATGAACCTAAAAAAAATGGAAGGTACAAATTCAAAAGTTGCAAGTTTCACTTTGCATCAACGTTTACCGTACCAAGTCCCATTGTCCGCGCACTCACTATGATTAGGTTATTATTATGTTCACAACAGAGTTGCAACTTCTGAATAAATATATTATATTGGGTTTACTTTCATAACCTGATTATTTCTGCATCATTTGCCGTACGTAATGAGAAAAATGACTTACAGCTTTCTATGACAAGATGACAGCGTTGTTTGTCCATTGGAAAGTAGGCCAGATTCATACCACAGCTTGCAATGACAGTTATTCTGAAAAGCATGTGCGAAAATACTTTGATAGAATAGTACGGATCAAAATTAACCTGCTCCCACGGAAAGCGCGTAAAGTCGCATGTTGGAAGTTTAGAGACAATGGTATTCTCAGAGGACATATTACTACTACAGGTGCACGTCAAACAAACAACATCAACTCAGTAGCCAGGGTGTCCCAAAACTATCAACTTGCGACTTTACGATCATCAATGACTTACTAATTATTTATTCAGTGTTTCACAAACCATTTATCAAATAGATTTGAGCTTATCAATAGGGCAGGTCAATTACATTCGAAAGTTAAAAATGAGAAGTGCAAAATAATTTACACCTTAATTTACTTCCGTTTTCAAAACCCTATCGACTTCAAAATAAAAATACACTACATTTGCTTGGTTCTTGCTTCTTTTTTTCTCGCTTTTCATTGCCTTTTTTAAGTTCGAGAAGTAATGCCTTTCTAAAGTGAAATTACGGATTCATGTATTACATTCGCTAGTTTTGGATGGCCTTGATCAGTCTGTATTCACTGTTGAATGTTTACTTTGAAAAAATGCTGTAAATCCAGAATTCTACGCAGGGGTTAAGAATATCAAATACAGAAAATAATGAGATACTGCTTGCTAAACATGAATATTTATGAGTAGTCATCCAACCATGTACCGAGATAACAAAGCTCACGTGTTCGTCATATTTTGTTGCCTGTGTTTACCCAATACATGTATTGCCTCTTTTACATATGAATGAGCCGCATCTTGAACAAGACTCTCGGGTAGGGAAGTCCGTCTTTAATGCATGATATGTGACTCAATGATTAGAAATAAGTCGCCGCAGTTCGTAAATTGACAGTGGTCCCAGGACATCGATTTGTATTCATTAGTTAACATAGCGATCGGCGAAAACAATTTTGGAATGATGTATTGACCTGCACTAGACGTACGTTGTAACTCTGCATCACACTATTGATTATCAAAGAGGTTCGTAATTCTATGGAAATTTCATATTATGTAGAGTCCATGAATGTTTCAATCGCACCGGTGCTTTTGAAACGAGTGGCATTGTATTCAGTCTGTGATTGCACACGTACATGTTGTGAAATACTTCCTATTACAGCACTACTTTTTGGCATTAAAAATATTATCCTGTTTTCCATTGGTACCCTTCTTTTCTCTCGTCAGTCCGTCACAAAGAAAAAACGACATAATATATATAATATACTGTTCAAAGTAGATGAAAAAACCCATAAGAATATGTGACATGATCTGAATAAATCACACTTAAGTCGGCAATACATATGTTAGGATATAGGCAAAAATAAGGAGCTAACAATTACCACAAAATACAACCAAGTATTTAAGGATTTCAACATCATTAAGGTTAGCAACTATTTTAAACTGTTGCGATTTGGTAGTTCACAACAACTTGCGTATATGGTAGTGAGCTTTGACAAATATTGTATTAACCATTTCATAGCGAGCGTGTAGAAGAATTTAAATATCACAGAGGGCTGAAACAGCAACACTTTTGTAAAACGTACATCACTCATTAACAACAATAAGTCAAGCACGTATTCAAAGTATATGATTTGTAGAATGAACTTTTGCAAAACATCCAAGTGTTATTGTTCAATAATATATTGATTTAAATAATGAAAATCGTGTACCCTTAAGTGCTACAATATACTAATCAAGCTAGAAATGATAATAGCATTTTTTAGAATATCCGACTTTGGTCTGACTCTGACCATGGACTACAGTCCATGCTCTGACTTGATCAGATTATGTCACATAATTTTGATCTGCTCCCACGGAATGAGCAATAAGTTGTATATAAGTTGGTAGTTTCTATGCCTCCTGGTTGCTGAGTTGGTTTCTTTATTTGATGTGCACCTGTGCATGTCAGTAGTACTTGCAGTATGTCCTTTGTGAATGAGGCACACTAGGCATCTACAAAGGACGTACTACTTGGCTTATACAGGTGCGCGTCAAACAAAGATCATCAATTCAGTAGCCAGGTGGTACCGAAACTATCAACCTGCGACTTTATGCTCATTTCATGCAAGCAGGACACGCAAATTATGAATAGATGACAGGATCTCGATTTCAAACCTGCAGCTAAATAAGATTCGTCCGTCTGGTGTTAGTCTTATGAGAGAGTTCTTGGCAATGACGTCATGAAATCTAGCGTCCTTTTCATTGACGAAGTACGCGTCTGGAATCCATACTTTTTCAACCATTTCAGCATTTAAGTTGAGTCCTTGGTCAATTTCCGTGTATGTTAAACGGGGATCCACCCATTCTGTTCGGAAATACATATCCACGGTGTATTCCTGTATACAAAGGAAACGATTGAGAATTAGATATAAAATATGGTCAGGCTACCACATATTAATGTCCAGTAGGATATGAAATAATAGTGCAATGTTGGCTTCTTTATACTCTTCATACACTCGTACACACGTATTTCCCCGTTCCCCGGCGGGAGTGCAGGTTGCATAGGGAATGAAGGACCGTTCATGACTAACTAAGATTAGAAATTAAAAACTGTTTCCAAGAAATTCGTGTACAAATTGAACTTATTGCACTTTCTAAGACGTCTTTTCTGTTACGTCTCTTTTTCAGTTCTCAACAGCAACTTTATGTTCTGGTTCTTGATTTTCCGCGCAAGTGATTAACTTTGTTCAGGCTTTGTTCTCCTTAACGACGTGTTATATGACGTTGAAGTCAATCTTAGCCGCTGCTGAAAGACGCCGGCGGAAAATTAGCTGCCGCGTCTTTCGCAACGGAAAATCGCCCATAAGACGTTTGTATAAATATGACTTTGGGCAGCTTACATTGAGTTTTATTTATAGCTTATGGATTAGATGAATATTATGATACTAATAACAGAGGCATTCTGTGCCAACATGGATGTAAATGGGTACCTATGCCTCATCAACCCCCTCCTACAATCAAGGTTGGACAGGTAAGGTTAAAAGTTTCAAACAGCCCTGATTAGCGGGTGAACTGAACAGCCAGTTGTTTAAAATATTGTTTAAGAATTTTAACAAGTTGTTTAATTATTTTTCAGCAGAAGGCTGTTTAGTTCACCAGTTTAAACTTTTAAACAGCGTTTGAGTATAAGATCATATCATATTCGGTGTAATGAGCACTAAGGGTGGTGGGACAATTACTTGGAGCCGTTTGACGGTTTGTTCGAACGTTTTACGGCGACAGGAACAAATCCGGAGGGGTAGCATCTATCGACGCCTTTTGTTTGATAAGGGTAAATAAAACGATCACTTATGAGAAGCGCCATTTTAAAACACCATCAGGCAAATGTGTTATCATCTCCCTTATATTTTTTCACAGGGAAATAATCCAAGGATTATTTGAACATTCACACCACGCTTTCAAATGTAGATTGACTTATTCGATTTCTCTGCTCGCGAAACACTTCTTTGTTTACTTTGATCAAGGTAACTACAAACCAACAGATTCTGCGATCACACGATTATGTTGCAAACCAAAACTGCTTTCTAAAGGTTTCTAACAAAGGGTACAGATAAAGGTATCGGTAATAACGTTGGTAAAGATCTTAGGCAAGATAACATAAAACCAAAACCAAAACCAATCCTAAAACTCATAACTTAAAACGACCGATTCGCAAGAATAGACAGTTGACTGGGTGAAACATAAGAGGTCATTGTATTCTCTCAAGGCCGCCATGGCTTCACATTGTTCAAATTAAAGTTGTCATTTTTAGTTAATTTCTCTAATTGCAATACTTATTGAAGGTTAATGAATGTTGATAAATGTGACCAACCACCACGAAGTGGTAGTTAAGTCGGCTCTAGATCATTTTCTGTTTATTGCAGATTTTGAAAGAATGCATTTTCAGCTTCAAAATGACACCTCAACCAGCTTCATTGGACATCTGGAAGTGAAGTTATGGTCAAATGGTCAAACAAAGGTCAAATCCCTACTATACTTTACACAGAAATCCATATACTGTTTTGATTGTATCTCAATAGGGAAAATGCCGACTTTACGACCAGTTTGTGATGGATGGGCACACATAACATGTTAATGAAAAGAAAAAAAATAGATTGTTCGTTTGAGTTACTATCTGACGTTATTCATTCTATCCCAATTATTAGCCTACTACATGAAACATCTTATCTAAAAACCCCAATATGAATAAATAAATAAACTCCCACCTGGAGTACAAACTTACCATAAGCACTTCATTGATTGGCCCGATTGAGTACACCATCATGCTCACATTGACCAGAACAGGTTCTCCTACGAATATAATACAATGAAAATTTAGATTTTCACTCTTTTACAAATGACACACAAATATTTACAAGTGCAATACAAACTCAGTCTGTCAATAACCTAAACATTATTTTGTCCTACATGTAATATGAAAACTATGTTGTACAGCGAAATATTTTTTTACCAAATATGATATATAATCTCACAAACGTGTATTGTGTCCCAAATATGTACAGTTTTAAGGCACATGCATCTCGTATATCCAAAATATATATCTATTTAGGATGAGCTCTTGTATAACAGTGTACATGCGGATATATAAATATAATAGGTACGTATCAGGCGGGGATGGTAGAGTGAAATCCGAGACATCTCTTACCAGGAAAAATCCCTCCCTCTATTACTAGGGTGGGCAACTAACTCCTGATAAGCCTCTGGAATAGAGGGACGGATGGGCTGCTTCATACGTATTGGATGGGGGTGCTGACATGGTAATATAACACTGAACACACTTGTGGAAACGAATAGGGACCAACATGGACCACAATTTCAGCAAAATACATCACAGATACTAAATTAAACAAAAGCAACAAATCAGACAACATTCTTTGCAGATTGCTCCTAACACACTACTAATAGAGCGGTGCTATATATTATATCAATCTAGTTATGCGATACTGTTTTATAAATTTGTGTTACCCCAGTGTCAGCTTCGCAATCTGTGCGTAAACACTAGTCACGTACATGCAAATGTTACTGCAATTCAGTCAACAAATAATCGGTCGAACGAGTATATTTAGCTTCTTGAACAAGACTTACAAGACTAACAATATATACTTTACGTACCGTACAGCATTTGTAACACTTTCTCAAAAGCGTATTGAAATTCGGACGATGTTACCTTACCCTTCCATACTTTCCTGGATCGATTATTTGCCGATTTCTTATAATTTACAATTGTTTTATCATTGAACAAGACGTATCAAGAAACGGAAAGCATTCCTCAAATTTCAACAAGTCTTGCATTTCATCAGAGAGTCTTCATTACATCGGAAATGCTGCCATATCCCTTTCGTAGCTTGCGCGACTCAATTAAGTGATTTTAAAATACATTTTATCATTCGTAGTTTATCTTCAAAATCAACTGAGCAGACTAGGATTTGAATATTATTGTCACTTTTTTGATCAATTTAATTATTCCTTTACCCATAAAACTGTTTATATATAAACATAAACATAATTATCGAAATATACAAATTTAATTTACATGGCCATATTTTAACTATTGTTCACGAGCGCTTTGTCTTATACAACGAATCAAACTTGCATCTGCATGCATTCCAGAAAACGTTACAGTTACGATGAATATTGATATCAAACGCAAATTTTAGGTGGTGTTATGTTTATACATCAGATCAAACAAATTGTTATCTGCTTCGATAAATCATAGTTAGATTTTATTCACATGAATTGTTCCCGAATTTTCTCCAAACCCGTTTTCCTGGAATGTAACACAGTTAGTATCCTTAAAATCACACTATTGCTATTTTCTGCAAAATTCCTCGTAACTTTAAACACCTTTGATCAACGCATGTGGATTGAAAACACCGTATGACTTTAGTGCAGTAGCATATTTTTGCAAAATGAGAAAAACATTTTTGATTATCTAGTAAATAATTCAGTTTGATTTAGACTTTACAATCGCACTCGTCAAACTCCTATAGAAGATGCGAGGTTAAAATCTTGAAATAATACAGTATCGGTTACCAAAGATTGACATATTATATGTCTATGGAAATTGACAGAGGTTCGTTACTATTAGTTATGTTCTATCAATCCATGACTGTAGTTTATAAGTACGCCGCCGAATTGGGTTATTTTTGTCTACGCTGGCACGATCGGCACCCCTTTAGGGAGTTTCAAATTGACGTTTGTTTTAAGTTACAGCGCCGCACTATTTTGTCTACAAAAAAGAGCAAAATCACGAGCGTATAGGGCGTTCTCTGTAGATTCCTGAACGAACGAAGTGTGTTGAATTATAAGTAATGGCTTGTGGCCATGCGTGAAATTACATATTATTATGCATGCTTCATTTAATGTTGCTTTCATAGGGCTTCAGGTTGCCATACGGCTGCTACCTGTTTGATGAAACATGTTTTGGTCGTGTCTTGGCCATTTGTCTTAACATCGAGTAGTATAAGGTAGTATATTGGGGTGGAAATGTTTGAAATGATTTATCTCTTGACTTTTGTCTGCTTTTTTTTCATTTCTATGAAATACTGAATATTTGAGGGCTAACGATTTTCACACTGCCATATAATAATGATGCAAAACTACTTTTTTTCTCAATATTTTATTACAAAAATGCTTAACATGTATAATATGCAAGCGGCTTTTAATGTTATTCTTGCAGTTACTTATAGACTTGGTGCCATGTTAACTTTCATTTGTTTTATACAAGCACATATCTTATTATCATCATTATAAATATTGACATCACATTTGATACACTTATTTCAGTTCATTATACAATCACATACAATTATCTGCCATTGCATTACAGTAAAGTCGAATTTATTCAACGAAATAATATTATTTTCTTAAGCACAATTATTTCAAATCAGTGGTCAGGTCTATCTCCCCCTCTCTCCGTCTCTCTCCTCTCTTTCCCCCAACTCTCTCAAACAAAAAACATACTTGAAAACAGAAAAAAGATACTTATTAGATAATGAAAGAAAAGAGAAATAGGGCGAGAGAAAGAAAGAGAGGGAGAGGGGGAGAGAGAGAGGAGAAAGAGAAAAGCAGACTTCCACATGTGGACATGGCCACACACCTATCCACATACCCCTTCTACCCAATCTTTACACACCACATCCCCCATACACCAATATCACACACATCCAGCTACATTCTTTCGCGAGAATACCCCCCCCCATGCACGCGCGCCACTCACACCCCTCCCCACACACCAACAGCCTATGGGCAGAAGAAGAAAGGGAGATAGAGAAAGTCACTCGCACAACAGATAAAAGAGTATATTATGTAACTGCTTTTACCATTCGCCGGTGACACACACGATTATGTTTATGCATCAATGGTGTGCTGGACCACTTGTAAAATCAAAAAATAAACGTACACCATAAACTTACTTACAACATACACATTCGTATCATTTAGCCTCGCCAAACATTCCAACATTCTCAAAATACATACAGACCCACACTTGATCATTCGCATTGAAAGAAGCTTCGCAAATGACACCATCTTTTGCACTAATGCTAACACTGTTATTGTTAATTTTATATATTTCAGGAATATTTCACTTATATCAAATATCAGTGAACAATGATAAAACCATTTTCGAAGTATAAAACTATCTTGCACGTATACATTTTTGAGTTCAACTACTCTCTAGCAGAAAGTTTTATTTTTATGTTAAATCATTATTTGCTTGCTATTTTTGTGTTTTTAATTTTTATTATAAAAACAAGGGTACGAAAAAATTCACATCACGGTCTTCAATATCTGGAACCTATCGTTTACAGGACACATCAATAGATCCTTGTGATTTGAAGTAACTGGTTTAATAATTTGAGCAAAAACTGTCTGTAGCCATACTTGTCAATTTGTATTTGATGAGTTGATTTTTAGCTTAAAAAGTTGTAACTTATGACACACAGAGAATTTTTTACATAACGTTATGAGCCTTCATAATAATTAAGTGAACAAATATGTAATATTTACTGAATTATGTGATTAATTAAGTAAAATATAACTTTACATAATTTAGTAAATATTAAAAGAGGTAAATTTTACTTAATTATTTCGAGGCTCCACACTTACATTACGTTAGGTAAAAATTCCTCTGTGAGAATCTCTTTGAATTAAGTGGAAGAATATTAAAGGATTTTGGACGGAGAGTGTAAAAACATTCTCATAACAACATGCATTTATACGCTGAATTAGCGCTGATAATTGAATTAATCTTCTTTCCACTATTATAGATAATTCACCCATTGAAAAGAATATTTCTGATCTTCAAGTTCATGTTTAAACATTAATAGATCCAACGAAGACCAATAAAAATTTGAGGATGTGTGTTAAGCTTTTGATAGTTAATGCCAATTACTGTTTCAATTTCTTGTTATTTGTTTTTATCAATTAAAAAGAACCAAGGATCTATTTTAGTGTGCTTTACGAAAATAAAATCACTAGTTGTCTACCGGTATATTTAATTCTTTGAAAGACGTTTTGCTATACTATAAAATGTACTCGGGCTCATTATGATAGTATAAATAATGATAATGATAATGAATAATTTCATAAATCATAACATTTTATCTCTGCACTCAACATAGTTGTTCTTAACATTAATATCTGATGATGTACAAGTTATATTATGTATAATTCGCCAACATTAACCACATTCTATAGTATAAAATATTCTATATCTACTTGAGCAGGACTGCTCTAGATTTATACTTTTAACCTACATGAATTCGTCATGATTACTGCATACGGACGAATCGTATATGACTATAAACCAGTCCTCTTATATGTATTAATAATGACTATATTAACCGACGATATTATCGCCTTTTTGCGGTGCAAAACCCTTTTTTGTGTCATTGTCGCGCACAGCGAATCGAGTAGGGCGTTTCACGTGTTATATACGAACGGTTTATAGTAATTGTTGTTCGACAGTATGCGTAATCGTGACGAGATTAATATTATACTTACACATCTTTGATTCTGCATTGGGAAGACATCTTGATTTAAATACATAAACTTATCCCTGAGAACGTCATCATTACACTTAAAATATTCACGTGCGCTCTACATTCAGTGCTGTGTCCGCGAACTTGTGCCAAAAAACATATTGGTGACAATACTCATCAAAATTATAATATTAGTGTGTTGATATTATTATAAAGTGTAATATATAATTAAAATATCATTTATAGGCAGTCATGCAAATAAGTCAAGATTTCCTATGGGATATTGCAGCGACCTTGTCCGAATAGCCTGATAAATTCAATCGTTATTGTGATTAAAATATTTATGTTTTAATTCCCAGAAATTAAAGCCTTTACTTTTGAAAGTTATTAATTTGATGACATTTGACCTGGAAGTTATGGTTTAAAGCGCAATCCAATTTAAAATTGGGGTTACTCCTGTTAATATTTTGGTCTCATTACTTATACATTATCAATCTAAACTACTTAAAACAAAATAATCTGACGAATCCAATTGCGATCATGCCAGAACTATGTGAAAATGTTGTTTTAGAGAAAATCATACAACATGATTTCAGTAACATATTTGTTGCTTATCTATTGGATTTTTAAATCTGAACGTTTCAACTTAATTAACATTATACTGACAAAATATAAGAAACCTTCCTAGAGTAAAATGAGTTACAGTTTTATATTGCATGCTTGTTTTGTCCGAAAAAGTGTGAATTGACATCAAAAGTGAATAGCCAGAAATCACATATTTTGTTAAAAATCACACGTTTTGTTCAACATGAAAAGCTAGCGTCCTCCTTAAGATCGGGATAAAAGGGAAGACGCTCCCTTCACAACAAATTTAATAGTTTCTGAAAACCATACCTCGATAATACAAGTCCTAGATCATATCTATGATATCATTTGACGCAAACATCTAACGGCATCATTATATGAACAGTGCGCGCGTATTGACCTAATACGGTGTGCTATACGAGATCGATGATCGTGTATTTGACCTTTGTCGGTCTTTGGAATTAGCCATTTTATGAATAAGGGGTGTTTCGTTTTGGGGATCAGCCTAATACTTAGTAATAACATTGCACGTTTGGCGGAGCGCGTGGTACTTCTTATATCACTCCTCCCTTTCAACGAAGCGAAGGATCTAAAGGGAGGTATATTGGCGTAATGAGGTAAAGTATATGGTTAATGGCAAATTTAAAATATACAACAACCGTCCTTTTATATAATGTAGGCTCTGCTTAGGCTCTACACCAAACTAAAATTAATCTGTTAATTAAACAATAATGTTTAGAATATACTTATTTTATACTGCACATTTCATTTTTGTAAACGTTACAAATATCAAACGCTTTGGATGTAGGCTTATAAGTATAAATGTGTTTCTGAAACGTTGAAATCGCTTCTTTCAATCGACTCACAATTTTGAAGCTCTTTTTCACTCTGTCCACACCAAACTAAATTTAATCTGTTAATTAAACAATAATGTTTAAAATATACAACAACAACAACAGCAACAACAAATGATGTCTGCAATATTTGGAAATCGACCGTTGTGTTTATCTGCACTGCATTAAAGCCATAATGTACGATTTCCTGGATATTTCAATTTGTTTATTCTTTACTACAAATGCTGAAAAATATGCCAGGAAAGGTTTCTGCTCTTTTAAAGCTGCAAAAACAAGGCAAGGTGAAAGATACCCCACTGGCTACATGGGGCATCTGTAAACGTTACAAATAAGCCTATACCAAACAAAACGAGGTTTGAAAAAAAAACCAATTTCATATTATAATATCGTACATTATATAGCATCAAAAGAATCAAATATCAGTACCCTTGGCATCAGTTTGTCAAGTTGATGGCTATTTAATTTTGTCACCGTCAATTAACAGGTTTGCTCCCATTTTGGGTCCTCCTGGCTATATATCATTCCCTGATCATTCCGAAATGGCGCACCAAACCTAGCGACAGAACTATGAACTATAAAAATTGAAATGGGTTAACGATCAACATCGACGACAGTGCGATAATAAAGTCTGTATTACAATTTATTCACTGCGATTAACGAGTGGCTACTGGACTCGATTCATTTTTTCAAGTCCACGAAAAAAAAATCAAACAATCAATGGCTCGTCGCACATGATAGTAAATAAAGTAAAATTGTCAGGCCCTGCGACGCCGGTTTACACATTAGGCTTCGATATGTCGTTGTAATTTGTCTGACTCATTTCGCATTTTTATCATTATGATTAATTTTACGACGATGAATGAGTTTCATCTTGTTTAAATAACCATGATAACTGTCACAGATAAGACGTTTTACATTAATCCTTTTGTAAATTGAAAAGCGCTTGAACATTTGGGATATAACAATTGAAGCCGTTGTTGTTTGAGACTGAGCATATTTAAGTTCTTGTTCATTCCCCTAATACGTGCTAAGTAGTTTTTGAAGTATCGTATATAGCATACATCGCTGGTAAAAGGTTAACAAGAGCTTGATCTTAATATTAAAGAGCAGTATCTTAATTAGTTGTTGATAATACTGCAGCTCCTACACATTGTTTCGATAATATACAAAGCCAAATTTACAATGCAGTTTATTGTTCCTGTTGATTAGATATTCACAACAAGTTATTTTAATAAGTTTGCAGATTCTTTGACATTTCTTCGGAATATGCATATTGAAACATAAACTTGATGCTGCGAATGTTTTTATATTTTGTTATCAAATACACATTATCATGATTATGTATAAAAAACCCATCTAGTTTCCGAGTATAAAAAATCACAATGTAATTACAAGTTACCATGGGTACAAATACGGCACATTTATGACACACGCACATACAGCCCATACTCACGCACCCCACCCCAGTACTCAACCCCACATACCGCACACAACACACCGCACACAACACACCCTACAACTTCACTCCAACACACATCTTCATTCATACACATAAAATGCAACAAGCACAATCAAGACACACACCTCTCCCACAATGCACACAAACATACGTCCTTCAAATAATCACAGCTCTACATGTATCCTTCACCAGAGCACAAACATCCAAACGCAAAACAATTTAAATATAATGCCCATTTTAAAAACAGTACGGAGCAATTTGGAAGGAAATGGTATCTTGAACATCCTGTATTTTATACCACTGACTAACAAACCCATAATGTACCTCCCATCACTTTCCATAATACAGGGTGTCCCAAAAGTCTCGATACCTTTTTGAATTTTTGTATCTTTAGGAAGAAAAAGTATACAGGAAATTTGAAAACATATTTGGAAATAGGACGTACCAAACTTGCTAAAGTCAGCATGTTTTAATACTAAGATACGAGAGAATGTTTATTGTACTGGAAACCCATTCTTTCAAGCGGATAAACAAACACACTTAATGCAAACAAATTGTCAAATTAACACCATCTTCTGCAATTGCTCACAATCATGACAATGGTAAAGTAACTTTCCGCAACTCAAGGAGATTAGAAAGCTGTGTTTTACAAATCACACAACAGTTCTATATCGGGCTTATCAAGCTAGGGCCGCTATATCCTGCTTTATAAGGTCCTCTGTAGTTATATCAGTGATTACAATGTAGTATGTCCAGTAGATGATGTTAAGCAATAAGAACGTGAACGGGAATAGAATTCTTGAGTTTTGGTCAATTTTTCCAGGATCACATCCAGTTTGCTTTAGATTTACATAGCATTCACATTTGAAACAGTCAATATCTTCCGGGAAACAATCTTCACTTTTGACATGACCCTCTCGGACACCATGACCTTCCCGTGCGCCATGACCTTCCCGTGCGCCATGACCTTCCCGTGCGCCATGACCTTCCCGTACGCCTTGACCTTCCCGTACTCCATGACCTTCTCGGTTGCCATGACTTTCCCGGACGCTATGGTGACCTTCCCGGAAGCTATGATGACCTTCCCGGACGCTTTGATGACCTTCTCGGACGCTATGATGACCTTCCCGGACACCATGACATTCCCTGACGCCATAACCTTCCCGGACGCCTTGCACTTCCCGGACGCCATACCCTTCACGGATACTACCATATTGTCCTGATTGGTCAATTTGACCATGTTGAATGTCTTCTTGGTCCCGTACATGAGACCTGTTTGGACGGTGGTATGGACTAGATGTTTTCACTGGAGCATAGCGAGATCCATTAACTTTATTCCCAACTGTTCCCGTTGTTGTATTGTTTCCAAACGAAATTTCCTGCACACAAAAACAAACAGAGTAAAAGACAATCAAATATTGGAATAATGTTTTAGAAATGCCAGACTATATAAATAATTGCAATATGTTATAAATGACTACTTACAATTTCATCCCCGTCGTTTCCTCTGAACACATTTGTCCTCTCAACCACCGTTGTTGATCTCCTTATCATGGCATTCCTAGCCCTCGCCTCCTTAAATCGGGGCTTGTCAAAGTAACACACCATAGAAAATTCCAACAAAGCGGCAAAGACGTAAAAATAACACATTCCTAAGTATATATCAATTGACTTGACGTATGAAAGTTTCGGTAGTGAAGACCCAGCATTGCCCATTAAAGTAGTCATTGTAAGCACGGTGGTTATGCCTAAAGCGACTCTTGCAGGTGTAGCCGTACGATGAATCCAGAAAGACAACCAGGATACGACGACAATTAATGTAGCTGGCATATATGTTTGGATTAGATAGTATGATATTTCCCGTCCGAGGTAAAATGTACAGTAGAGTTGTGAATAGTTACCGACTGCAAGAGAACAATGCAAGCATATTTTAGCATGTTTGGCTCATGATTACCATTTCCATCAGCAACTTGTACTGGGATGTTGATGGGTCTAATGCACTCCCCTTGCGGGACTCGTGCATAAGACATATCACAAGGTTGTTTGATGTAATCATTTATTAATATTTCTAACAAAACATTACATAATTATCAATTCTACACCTTGACAATACCAATAGCTATCACACTAATATACGCATATATTTTTAGCTGTTTTTAACTTAGATTTTCTTTTCTATAGCAAACATTTCCTCTTTTTCTGCCTTTTTTTGGTAATTTTTAATTTTTATTCTATAAACTGTATTTGTGTGCAATTTGAGGGCGCTATTTACATATATTTATTTTTTAAATTTAGCACAATAAGTACTTTTAAAATTTCCTTGCTATTATGTTACTCATTTATGATGTTTTAATGTATTTGTGCAAGTATCTACCCCTTGTAAAAATACAAGGTTTAAGATAAATAGCGCCACCAGTGTTCAACTTTGCTTAAAAATCAATACAGTTCTACATGCCATCAAACAACCGTGATCAACATCTCAGTACGCGTGCATTATTTTGTAATATTTCAATGCCAACAAGCGATAATCATTTATTAACCTATAATTGAGTGGAGTCACCCGAGTCATCATCATCATCATCATCATCATCATCATCATCATCATCATCATCATCATCATCATCACATCATCATCATCGCCATCATCACCATCATCATCATCGCCATCATCATTTTTATCATCATCATCAACAACAACAACAACAACAACAACAACAACAACAACAACAACAACAACAAAAAGAACAACAACAACAACAACTTCATCAAAATCATTAGTGTCATCGCTTTCAATAACAATTGTCCTTTACTTATGCATTTATGTAACTATTCCAGAGGTAAAAGTGATACCTGTGTCATATACTGGGGTACCCAAAAAGGTAGTTTTGTTACATTTTGATGTGCAGCTTGGACTTCAAAACAGTGTCGCTTGAGTATTCCTTCACTTAGAAGATTCAATTAGGTCTTAAATTGAGGATGATTTATTATATATTACTCATGTTTTTATCCTGTTTTAAAATAATTTTTAATTATTTTCTTATGACGTTTGGCATGAAATGTGCCAAGGGTGGTTGAGGATTAGGAGGAGGGATTTGTATCGTAAATTTGATCTAAAACCCCCATTAAAAATTTGAATCTAGTAAAAAAATGTCTAAATGAACTCCCAGACATCTAAACCAAGTAAATAAATACAGAAGGTCATTTAAAAGACTAATACTTGCTCAGAATGATTGTAAATGTGGAAACAAGAGGTGTGGTTAAATCCCACCTACTTTGTGATTGTTTTTGCCCGCACTCTCTCATTTTTTTACCGATTTCCATAAAAAAAAGGTGTCAAAATGCTCAGGATGATGAACCACTTCAAATGAGACGTGTAGGTAAAATGTTTGAAACATTTCCTTTTTTTTGTGTACTATGTAACACAAAGGTACCCCAGGTTGTGACACAGGACCAAGTGTTTCTAGGAAGCCTTACCGTAATACTCAATTGTGTTTTCTAATTCGTTGAATCCCAAGAGTTTAAACTGGGGTAATGAAATCTTAGGCTCAACCCAAATTGGTGACGTCGTATCAGTTTCCAGGAGCCATTTAAATTGAATGTCTTTATCACTATACGCATCTACCAATGAAAAAAAAAAATTAAACATTTTCATAAAGTATAAAATAAATATAATATGAACAAAACTTCAAACACAAGAATAAACATTATTAATGGCGTCGAGTTTGAACTTAAAAAACTTGGTATCATCTGGTTCGAAATAGACCTACTTGGAATGTCATGAACACATTTGAAGTACTTTTGAATAATTCTAAAAGGGTAGATACCAATTCAGACGTTTAATAAATTGAGTACAACATTAAATACAACATCTGATCAAATATATCGAATTTAATCAAAACAATTTTGTATATTTTTGCCCAAATTTAACATTATCAGTTCAATTGCATATGGATAATTTCCGTCAAAACTGAAGTCGTGTTGACAATAACGGCAGTGCCACTTAATTCGTCTATATTACACTCTTCCAGACATTGAAATAGCTATTTGGATATTGTATTGACAAACTGCCCGTCAGTGGCTTTTTAATGGTCATAGAAGAAATATATGCCTATAGGTTTATTGACTGTGAAGCTGAAATAATACTGACGATGCGAGTATTAAGCGATAACAATCGTTCCTACCAGTTGGACAATTCCCGCTGCTTTGGGAAGAATGCGGCAATTCATTGGCCAAAGAAAGTCGCTCATAGGTAACGACTTGAGTATAATTTCAGAGATAATTCAGCGGACATCAATTTCGCCTAAGTCCAAATAATCCATCTGAAAGGCGTGTTTATAAACACTATTTCCCTCTAAATTGTCCTGAATCAAGAACGCCTATCTCGTGATGTTGGATATCAGGATACACTTCTCCTAATTATATGTAACATCCTAATTCCAATGTATAAGTTACAGACTCAATCAAAACAAAACCACGTGTCCACTAAGCACTGACTCAACAAATTAATAATGCTTGGAATTAACAGCTATTCCAATCGAACAAAATGGGCCATTCCAGTTGAAATTCATACATTCATTTTATGGAAGACATGACCTTAATCTTCTACACAGGGAGTGTGAATTTCACATTGGTTACCTAAATGTGTGACTCCATTTGAAATCTACACCCTCTGTGTGGGAGATTAAGGTCATGTCTTTCATTCGGGGTGTATGATTTCGACTGGACGAGCCCAATGCACGTTTCACCTTTGAACCCATGGTAAAGAACACTACTTCCGTCAAATTCAAATGAACATTAAGTTAACAAATCTACCTACCAAGAGCCCCTTATTTATTATTTAATCACTTCAGTGAAAACCTGTCAAATTCGGCTCTGTACTGCTATGTAAGTCAAATTATGTTTTTAATGTTGATCAATTTGTCATCGACATGGAAAGGGAGGTATACGTTACGGTGAAGCTTAACCGTAACTCAATTCTGGACAGGATTTTATTTTGCAACATTCAAATTGCAAAAAACAACATATGGTTCTTCTTTATAGATTCTCTGAGAGATACATAATATAATGCACTTTCAGCTAAACAGGTTATGCGGTTCTTGTGACATTTGTCAAAATCAAAATGGAAATACTCTTTTCATCATATTTGTTACTTATGCAGGAAGCCCCAAACCAACAGAGAGACGTGTTTAATTATTGAATTCCTTGACATGTTCCCCATCAGGTTCACATACCCATTTATTTCTAAAGGTGCTTTTATCTTTCTTAAGATTGTGTCAAAAAGCTGTCAATAGGATGGCAAAACGTACGCGCCGCCTTAAATGCAATGTGTCCTCCTGAGAGGATGCTGAACGGAGGGTGATGTATAACTCAGACTCCTAAGACACCAGTTACTTCATCAATATTTAACCAGGAAATCACCTCGTCATGTGAGCATACAAGCTACGGAGAGGATGTAAGGTGTTCAAGCGAAAATCTATTGATGTAAAAACTTTCTGTAGGCATGATGAAACAAATTTCTAGTCGGAGATGTAAGCTGAAATAACCCACTTGATACATAGAGAATGCGGAGTGATGTCAAGGAATTCTAACATGGGAGAATGCGGATTGATGCTAAGGCATTCTTACATGGGAGAATGCGGTGTGATGCCAAGGAATTCTTGGTTATACTTACAACTTTCCAAGATGAGGTGACATCGTTGCTTGTCCATCGGAAAGTAGGCCAGATCCATAGTACAACTAGCAATCACTGTTATCCTGTGTATAATTAAAAGCATAAGATAAATGAAGAATGCTAAAGGCTGTGTTGCAGAAGTACATCTTCAATTCCCTCTTTGAAATCACTGTGATTTACAAAACTAGGCTGATGTCAGTTGATAGTTTGCTTTTGGTCCTAAGAAAATGGATTAGCTTATACTCAAAATAAAACACTTGACAAAATAATGGACACAGTCATCTATCAAATATATGTCCGAATTGTCTATTAGTTTTGTATATATTTTTGAATTGTGATTCTTCGAAACCAGGTACAGACTACAAATGTAATTTATTCAAAACATTATAAAGCTAAAGAACCGACCAAAATAAAGGTTGCATCTGTTTAGATAAGATACCAATTTCCTCTACCGGGAATAAAGTATTTAGCTATCAACAAAATCGAAATTGACATCTTTTCTTTGCTTTATACTAATCAGAACCGTCATTATGTCATTTACCTGTGTGGAGGAGTTGTTCAAATGAATTTCCCTCATGTTTGACTTCATGTTTTTATTTAATAAACTCAATATTCTAAAGGAAGCAGTGAAATCCGATACAAAATATAGAATTTTCAAGCCCGAAAGGAATAATCTTCAAATTCAATTAAGGACATATTCAAAACATCTCAAGTCGTTGCATTGATTTAAAAGTTTTTTTCGTCATATGTATACATCTATTTCCCTAAAAAGCACAGTGATTTGAAACGTCAAAACATTGGGAGGTAATCTAGCACGTAGTTTCCCAGGAGTAGGTATTTGAGAAAAATAATAATTTGTATTTAGAATCAAACAGGCAAGAAGACATTGAAAAACAAATACTTTTTGGATGAATACAAATTGCTTATGGCAAAAAGATATGATGATCGTATCCATGGATGTTCTTAAACTCCTAGGGTTAATGAAACTGCATTTGAACTGCAGGGTAGTGATCTAATCTATCAGAGTGTCTCAGTACTGTAGGGTTATAACTGTCGGGTTCTCTCTCACAAGTTTATCACATTTTTATATCTACAACTCGTTATGTTCAACGGTAAACCTTATATTCATTTAATTTCAATTAAACAATGTTTTCGTTAATTAAAGATAAAATGATGTACATTTAAAGATACAATGAGGTACATTTCAATCAATGTTGAGTTGCTTTTTATTCCAATTTTCGAATAAAGAAAGGAATAATACGGCTAATTTATTTTAATTAATTGCATCAACACTCAGCTGCTTATAATTTGTTTATGGAAAAAAATGTGATGTTGAAATATGTTAAGGCAAGCAAATGTCAACCACAAAATAGCCATATAGTGGAATTAAATATAAAATGGGGAAGTACGGAAGCTGATCGTGTAAGTATTTTCTCAGCAGTACAGAATTGTGATTTCATAAAGTGTTTCGTTGTTTACATGCATAAAATATCTGTAGTTTTGCACACAGGATGTATGGTGAAAATTATCCGCGAGGTAGGTAATATATACCTGTGATCGTAACACCTTGCCAAATTTATTCTCCTTAGAGATCGCACACATTATGAAACAAGATTAAATTTCTTGCTAATGGTGCGAGACATAAAAAATCAGGATCCAATTGTTGCCGAAGGTCTTGGTGCGTTTTACTTCATTTATTTAAACATTATTTCTGTATTATCTTGGAGTGTGTTGCATTGAGTAGTTAATGTGTTCCATGAACCACTGTATGTTTATACGTCGTGTAAAGAAAATATTTGCATATTTGTTTCAAATTTGCAACAGTTTTGGTAATTACTTTATTATGTGATCTTATATCAACAATTAGACAGCGGAATACAGCAAATTATTGCTGTGATACGAAATCAAACTGGTTTTCATTTGCGCAGTTACTAAAAACATTTCTAATAAATATGTATGATCCAGAAAAGAAGTGCCAAAGTCGACCAAATATTCTAGTTTCATGTATTCTTGTTTCATTTATAACACTACACTTCTGATATATAATAATTCCAATAGCGTTTGTTATTCACTCGTTTAGTTACACACGTTGAAAACAACATGAACACAAAACATCAAACAAAGACCCCCACACACACCCCAACACCCCCCATCCCCAACCACCCCACATAACACATTTCCCTTAAATATATAGAGTATAGAGTAATCTTCGTCTATAACCCATATTCATCCAGCGTGCCAAAACGCTTAGCTTAAGCACCAAATGACACCGGGTAGTTGTGGTCACATCCTTTGCGCTCTTTGGAAGAACTGGTCTTTCACTTAACACAGAGTATGATTCACCATCAAATCGAGACTAAGGGGTTAAGCATCGTATATTTATATTCCATTTGTATTGATATTTAAATTGGCATCAAACTTCTTGTAACAAAGTTGATATCGTCCAAATTATTATGGACATTTGTTGCAAACTCGTAAAGACTGAAAAAAATGTTGATGCTTCATGTTTCAGAGGCTGAAGTCGGAAAAGTGCACGTAGTACCCAAATTGTTTGGTATAGTCATTTTACTACTGAAAGTCAAGCCTTCGTGATTTATCTTTTTTATTATTTTGGGAGGATTTCATGGTAAATTATTACGTGAATGCAAATATCCTAATTAATGTGCCGTGATTTGTATCATCCAAAGTACTTCAATGAAGGAAATTGGGAAGGAAATTGGGCGAGCAATTCTGGACCGACAATGATGGCTTTTTATATAATGCTTTTTGAGGGTAACTTTTTTTAATATCTTAAAGACGAATATGTTTATAAAAACGATGGTTTTACAATGTTTATGAATGAGGTTAATGACTGCACGCGCCCTTTAATATTTTCACCGGAACAATGTTCAAACCCGATTGGGGGAGTGCAATGTAACAAACTAACAAAGTCATTAACGTCTAATCAATTATTATATAATGACCTTACCTTGTACTGAATAAGAGGTGTCCAAGTGGCGTTAGTCTTATGAGTGAATTCTTTGATATTACATTGTGAAATCTGGCATCTTTTTCATTGACAAAATATGCATCCGGTATCCAGACTCTATCCACCATGTCAGCATTAAGATTTAATGACGTATCAATATCGTTGTACGTTAGTCTGGGATCATGCCATTCTGTCCGAAAATACATGTCAACTGTGTATTCCTGTAAGGGGGCAAGTGGAGTGTAAAATTAAAAAATGAATTTGTAACTTTACTGCCTGTAAAAGAAAACAATCCAATTTTAAACATTTTGGGGCTCATTTAATACCCAATAAAGAAATTTGACATTAAGACGTGAGTGAGAGAGTTAGATTTCGAGTAGTATTAAATCCCGCGCGTTGACTCAAAGAACTGGCGTGTTTACACGCGTGATCAAAGTCGATGTAACGCCGACATATAAGTTAAGTAACTCCGATAAAGTACTGACGTCACTCTCTCGAGGAAGCCAAATGACCCACAGGCACCGAATTAAAATTAGAGAACCCGAACCCGACCGCCATCTTGATAAACGCATGTAGCAAAAATTAGGGGTATTCGGTTTCGCTCGGAATGCGCGCGAGGAAATCGTTGTCATATGATCGCGACATACTAAAAACTAAAAGCACTTAAGGGGGTACTACACCCCTCGATAAATTTGTGTCTATTGTTGCATTTTTCTCAAAAACTAATAACACAGTGGTAACAAAAGTCATGTATATTATTGGGGCAAGGAATCCAATTAGTCCAATTAATTATCCAGTGTAGTAATTGGATTGATTGCCCCAATAATATACATAACTTTTGTTACCAGTGTGTTATTATTTTTCATGAAAAATGCAAAAATACTCACTTAATTTACCACAGGGGTGTAGTACCCCCTTAATACGTCCTGTACGAGATACCTAAACGCTTCAGATGAGACGCAAAATTGTTTTTGTTTGTTTCCGCGCATCTTCAGCAAGGACCCCAAATAGCCCCAACACCCCCCCATAGTTGACGGCGCTATGGTACGTGATGTGGGGAGTCTGGGTTCTTTGGTTTTAATTCTGTGACTACAGATGAGATTACCCGAGTGCCTCTATAAACTGGCGAACGATTGCTCGTCATACAAACCAATCTCCGTCATCCCCTTTCCAGAAAGTTATGTTTTTTTAATGGATGCCTTTTACATGTTCTTATGATGCAAATATTAATTAGAGTCTTAATGACATAGACATGTATTATGTTGACTTCAATTACCACCTGCTCAAGACATAATCCTCTTACGATTGAACCAGGCGGCTGACACAATGCATGGAACCCGTTCCTGAGCCGATATGGTTCGCTTCGAAATCATTCACAAGACTACCCTCCTCCCATTTGTGTATGGAGAGCCCTTTTTGGAGTCCGGAATGACTTAGGCTACGCTCCAGCTGACTCCGACGCTGCATTGCACTAGCTACCTTTTCTGAAATCGCTATACAGCCAACCAGAATGTATTCGTTTTGAAAATATAACAAAAATTAGTATCACCATACAAAAACCTTGATTCTTTCATTAAAAGAAATGAGTAAAAAACACGGATCTACTTGACCAATAAAATTGGGTTATCTCAAATATGAATGAATTTTAAGAAACATCTATGATGAACATTGACCTGACGCCATGATAGTAGGATCTATTAGCATTTTATATACGTATATACCGATCATAATACCAATACATATATATAATGAGTAATATCTAGCAACGTAAATGCAGTTCATATGAAAACGAATACTGATCTTTATGATGTTCAGTTTTTGTACATCAATATAACATGTCACATAGAGGTCGTCAGTGACCTTCATCTATTGTATTTGTTCATCTGTGTATGGAAATTAGCGCCATTAAACGCCATTAAAACTCCATCAGTATTAGGGCGTAGTTCATAACTCACCGGATTGCAATTCAAAGTACTTTGATAATACGATATGTATTAATGGGTCGAGGCGATTGCATTGAAAAACCTAATAAATTATTCATAACAGTTACGTAATCAATCGATAGTCGGACACTTTTCATTTGCAAACCACCAAAATTCGTGATCTTTAAGCGTTGAAAAAGAAACCACGTGAATAGTAAAAATCAACTTTGGATTGAACCTATAATGCTGTAACTTATGACCCATATATCGTTCTCATTACAAATGATTAAGGTACGGACACGCTCCATGACTTTATTTAGCTATTTGAAATCTCATTACAAAATTGAACAACCAGTTCCAAAGAAATATGAGAGTTTCCAAATACAAAAAGAAACAAAATAGGTTAGGTTAGTAAAGGTATCTGTCCTGCCCTGGTCCAGACTGCAAACGTACATGATTAATCAAATACTACCTATAAATCAATATGTTGCGCTGCAGTGAACGCATTAACCGTGCATCAATCAAGAGAATGACGTCATGCGTACTTGCGAGTAGTATAAATCGCGCGCATTGGCTCAAAGCACATGATAACAAGCGCAATCAAAGGCGATATATATCTGTATAGGCTACAGCTACAAATTAACTCGGTCGAAGTCCTGACGTCATTTTCTCGAGGAAGCCAAATGGGCTACTAGTGAGATTACCCGAGTACCATCTATGAATTCGATCACAACCGAGTCATGATTTATTTTCACTATCTCAATTTATTATATGTCAGTTTGGCCGAGCTTAATAACTTCATTTAAGACATTTGGACAAATTTTGCGATTTCAAACGATTGCTCGTCATGAAAACCAATCTCCGTCATTATCCCCTTTCCAGAAAGTTATGTTTTTTTAATGGACGCCTTTTACATGTTCTTATGATGCAAATATTAATTAGAGTCTTAATGACATAGACATGTATTATGTTGACTTCAATTACCACCTGCTCAAGACATAATCCTCTTACGATTGAACCTATAATGCTGTAACTTATGACCGATATATCGCTCTCATTACAAATGATCCCTTAAGGTACGGACACGCTCCATGACTTTAAAGCCATTTAGCTATTTGAAATCTCTATGAGAATGTCATTATACAAATCACCATACAAAATTGAGAGAGTTCTAGACAGAAATAGGTTAGGTTAGTAAAGGTGCATCAGTATACCTGCCCTCGTCCAGACTGCAAACGTACATGATTAATACAAATACTACCTATAAATATATTTCCCATGTTGTGCTGCAGTGAATGCAATAACCATACATCAATCTTACTTATATTGGTAGTCAGTACCAGTACGTCAAATAAAATGAAATACATCAAAATCACTGCATAGACTAGACACAGCATTCAAGTAGACTATACAGCAACATTGTGTTACAATGTTATATTAAACAAACACACGTTCTCCACGTATATGGTGATAATACTAATAAGAAAAACCTACCATTTTTTGTTCATTAATTGGTCCAATGGAGTACACCATCATACTAACGTTGACTTTAACTGGGTCTCCTGCGAAATTAAGAAAACAGAGTTACAAATTAAGTATTGTGGAGGATTTTTATGTTGATTCTGTGAAAGAGGAAGAAAGGAGAAATGTTTGTAGTGCTATTGCCTCTGCGTCATGTTCAATCAGACCATGCGAACAATTAAATCTCTACCACGGTCATGTGCATGTTAGAGCATGTTAGATGTTGCTCAATCATCTAATGTTATTTGAATTTTGATAAAATAGCTTTTAAGGTTTTAATTTATATTTACTGCCAAATTGGTTATCTTATAATTTAATATTTAAAGACGAAAGGACACTTAAGAAGGACATTAATTAAAGCAATTGTATTATTTTTCGGGAAATGGTTGTCTTAAAACTGCTGGTTGTATACATCCTTTTAATACACGGATTTCATGGGTAGAAGTCGTATAACATGTATTTAATTAATCTACGTTAAGAGATAAATCACCGTTTGATACTCAAACATCGGTGTTTCTATCTCACAGAACATTGAAAGATTTAAAGAAACGAATTTTTTAACCTTGAGGCTGATATCCACACAGATAAATGAGCAGATAAAATTCAGTTGAGAAAGAAAGAAAAAAGAACGGTTAAAAGACCTTATGAATGAACGCACAGAGAAATTCAACCCATATCATCAAAGTGATCAATAAGCCGTTCACGTACAAGTATGATTGTGAAGCCAGACATCAGCACCAGATACAACACATACGTTAATATCCAAAGAATAGATACACCACACAGTAACGCTAACTAAAAATCTGCCAGTTGAAAGACCCGAAGTAGACTAACTAAACATTTTCACTGCCAAAGAATTTAGAATAACACATAGAGTGAAAACAATGTGAAATGCCTGCTACTCGAAGTAAAATAAGGTCAATACTATAATAAAAATAATCGCTAGTACAAAAAGCTTATGAAATAGATGCAATGGTTACTTTGGTTTAATATACGATGAAATCATATACCGTATGGGGACGACGCCGTAATTGAAGTGTGAAATTTGACAATATTATATAGAAATTGTAAAAAATGGTCGGTACGTGCTTAATAATGCTCAAGTCCCAAATCTGATTATTTAAACTACCTATATGTACGTGAATTTCATGATTTGTTATTTTTAGAAAAAAAGTAAAATACAATGTGGAAAAGAAAAAGCAAAAATGCAAAAAGATATTATATATTATTTTTAAATCAAGTTACCGTTTTGAAAGGTAAACACTTCTGAGAGAAATTGTCTAGAGCAACACTCAGCGGGTGAAATAATAGCCAAGCTAGCAAATCTTATATCATAAATTAATTCAATTTGTACGCTTATAAAAGCGCATAAGTTTCCCTATAGAACATTATATTACCTTTATAAGATAAGCAAGTATGTATGTGTGTAGAATATGTATAGTTTATTTGAATCATAATGGTTTACTTGTTTTAAATGGAATTGATTTCAGAAAAGGGTGAAATTTCCCTATTTTTTTTAAAATCTGAAGGTGGTTTGTGATATTATATGCATTTATTCTATTGATAGATGTATGGATAGAATAATTCTTTTATTTCAGCAGAATATTAACTAATTCAAGTTAAAACTAACGTAATCTTTAGGGGAAAAGTCTCAGAGGTGTTTAAATATGTATAAAAAATATATACAATAGGTCTAGCCTTACCTATTAAATTTTCCATGTCAGGTATTGAATTATAATAACAAGCTGAGGAACCTGATATTTTGCACAATAAAAATATAACTGTAGGGCTGACCAATTCAATTACTTCCCCAGTATTATGATTTGAGAGAACGATGATAATTCAACAAGCTAGTTGTACAGCTCTACGAAAGGAAATTACGACCTAAGAGGTCAGCCGGAAATACAGTTTATTAACATAGTGAAATATAAAGTGTATTCGCATGAAAAGATATAAATAAATTGATGCTGACTGTAAAGAGGTGATGAAAGGTTAAAACTGAAGTATCATAATAAAGAGCGTATCAGCATTGTAAGATTTCTAGAACTATTGTTATCCTGACGCTGCTTTACGCGAATGTCACTGAAAATAAACGCAAGTTCAATGATTTAAGGCGAGTTCATATCCAAATCACATTATTTATGATGGCATGCTTTGAAGAAGAGAACATCACGATGGATACAGCGACACAAAATATGAACAAGGTGTAGTTACTTTGAATTGATGAATGGTGAAAGTAATGATAACACCGACACTACATGAATCATTCGACAGACAGTGGCACCAATATTTACTGGATGAGAGGAAATTTATTTTACTTCTTTCTTTTCTTTCTTTCTTTCTTTTTTTCTTTCTTTCTTTCTTTCTTTTTTTTTTTCTTTTTTTTTCTTTCTTTCTTTTTTTCTTTCTTTTCTTTTTTTTCTTTCTTTCTTTCTTTCTTTCTTTCTTTCTTTCTTTTTTTTTCTTTCTTTCTTTCTTTCTTTCTTTCTTTCTTTTCTTTCTTTCTTTCTTTCTTTCTTTCTTTCTTTCTTTCTTTCTTTCTTTCTTTCTTTCTTTCTTTCTTTCTTTCTTTTTTTTCTTTCTTTCTTTCTTTCTTTCTTTCTTTCTTTCTTTCTTTCTTTCTTTCTTTCTTTCTTTCTTTCTTTCTTTCTTTCTTTCTTCTTTCTTTCTTTCTTTCTTTCTTTCTTTCTTTCTTTCTTTCTTTCTTTCTTTCTTTCTTTCTTTCTTTTTCTTTCTTTCTTTCTTTCTTTCTTTCTTTCTTTCTTTCTTTCTTTCTTTCTTTCTTTCTTTCTTTCTTTCTTTCTTTCTTTCTTTCTTTCTTTCTTTCTTTCTTTCTTTCTTTCTTTCTTTCTTTCTTTCTTTCTTTCTTTCTTTCTTTCTTTCTTTCTTTCTTTCTTTTTCTTTCTTTCTTTCTTTCTTTCTTTTTTCTATTTTCTGATCTACCTGTAGTTATTTACACTTTAATTAACTTTTATTCTGTATTTTCCTTTACTTCGAGAGGAGAGTCAATTGTACTTGCATATGATAATTATACTCCCTCTCTCCAGGCATCAAGAAAGGCTTTTACTACCAATCTGTTATTTTGCACTTACAAACCCAGGTTAAGTTTCGCTACTTTGTCGTTCAATGTCTCTAGTTTCCGATCAAGGAGGTGACGAAAGCTTCGACGTAAACACCTGAGTGTATTATTAGTTCGCACCCGCACCAGTATAAGTTTCACTCAACGACAATTATTTAAATCGTAATGTTATACCCCGATCCCTTTATTGAGCGCTTGCCTTTTGTCTTACTGTTTTAACATATTACGGGTGCTCGGTAATTTGTACTATATAATTAAATGGGTGCCCGACAGTTTTACCATATTGCGGGTGCCCAATAATGTATTCAATGAAATTAGCCATATCACGAGTGCCCCAAAATGTTTACAATGTGCTTTAACCATTTATGTGTATGATGTGTAGGTTTACCATATTAAGGGTGCCCAATAATGTTTGCAATGTACTTTTATCATATTACGGGTGCCCAATAATGCGTATAATGCAGTGTTACCATATTACGGGTGCTATATAATGTGTACAGTGTAGTTTTACCATACAGCGGGTGCACAAATAGTGCGTACAATGTAATTTAAATATTATGGGTGCAAGATAATGCGTATAATGATTTTTTTTGGTCATTTTAACAAGAATCTATTTTTTTCAATGACAAGGCAATCTTATCAAATTTATTAAGTTTTTTTTATGTCATTTTGATGAGAATATCCGATTCATTTTCAGACAAGTAGAAAAGGTGATCCCGCCAGAGAATCAAACCCACGACCTCAAATTTACAAGACTGGTGTCTTAGCTGTTAGAAACCAACATTTAGATTAGTTCTGCTAAAATTGTTCCTTGTCCTAAAATCAAGAACCTTTGATACAGC
This sequence comes from Amphiura filiformis, assembly GCF_039555335.1. Taxonomy (NCBI): domain Eukaryota; kingdom Metazoa; phylum Echinodermata; class Ophiuroidea; order Amphilepidida; family Amphiuridae; genus Amphiura; species Amphiura filiformis. The sequence goes on along the minus strand of NC_092636.1, from coordinate 38,438,638 downwards.
TATATGACCATGACAGATCACATCACGTATGTGTGCAAGTCACACCGTAAACGTTCGCCTAATGGCGCTCTGGAGTTCATGGAAATGAGATGCGCCATCCCGTAAAAGCCGACTATTATCACTGATCATTAAGGGTACGTGTAGTTAAAGGGTGAAACCCATCGACACATACAATTATGAACAAGATCGAACAAACTTGTTCATGATAATGCAATTAATCATCCACCTGATACGTTGTGGCCCAGTGCGCAGAGCATTAGACTATAGGGTGCCCAATATAAAGAGAACTTTGGACCAGACTGAGGGTTCGAATTCATGCAGTAATTTCTGACAGATTATGATGTCTGTCAATGTTTTTTTTACTGATTTGAGGAAATTTGTTTATATAATTTTATAATTTTATCTTGTATGTGTCTTTTTTCATGATTCTTTGTTTTTATCGTTTCATTTTAGAGTAACCCAATCCATTCAATCAAATGTTGTAATGAACCTATTTGATTGTATAGGCATTTGTTATGTGTGTGAGACGGAACTGTCGCGTGCGACAAGTCTTTCAATTCGCGCGAGTGTCCTTGCCTATGCATCAGTGGTCATAAGAGGTATATCATTTTTATTCGAAGGGGGGTCCCAAATATACAGGGGGTCATAAAGTCTTGAAATAATAATAGGAGGGGTCATAAAATGTTTTAGACCAACATGTAATAATATGTCACATTTTATACCATATCAGAAAGTGTGTTATTTTATTCAAAACACTGATTTCAATACAATTTTGGGGTTTGGGATCATAAAATTTTTGTTGCCGAAATAAGGGTGCGCAATTTTTTGACGCAGACTTTTTTAAATTTAGGACCCCCTTCCGAAAAAATGACTTATAGCCCTCTAAGAGGATTCAAAATAACCTCTGCCCCAATAATCCCTAGCTATATTTGTTTGAAACTGTTCCACGGAGGATGTATCATAATAGGCTCAGTCTTCAAATGATATAAATAAAATTTGAATGAGTGAACGAACAAAATCATACAACGACCAACTGAATAGAGGCTGCGCATATGACGGACTACTCAAATGCATTCAACAAAAGCATGATTGCATCTACCGCGACAATTCGTCTCACACACATAACAAAATGCACTACGATCAAATAGGTTGATGACAACCAGGTGCAGTGGTGTATGACGTAGCAGTCCCTAAATTCAGTAAATTTTCATCGTCAACCGTGTAATTGAATGGGATTATTTTGAAATTTTAAAATCGCTTGAAATATCACAAACAAATAGGCCTATGTTGATAAATAATATAAATACAATGCTAAAACCGTTGGGGTTCGATAATGAACTCCACAAAACTAACCGAGTATATGGAAAATGCCATACGGCCGGGCGGTTTCACGAGTTGCCGGCTCGATCATGTCATCCGCATGTCATCCGCCGCCTGATGACAACATTTGATTGAATGGACTGCACTGCGCCATGATTACGGGGAAGAAACAGGTTCAATCCTTTGTTTGGAGCCAATCGATAAACGCAAGGCCTCTATAGCTATCATTGAATACTGGCTAGGATTCCACAACACAATGAGAATATGTTATAAGGCGCTTTAGGAAGGCACACAATACCCCAATGGCTTTCCATATTATGTGCACTCAACAACTATTCAGTATCGAAGCCCGGTAGCGAAGTTACGTAATGTTACTATGTCAACGGAACCACGATCGAAACAATCAGTACACAAAAAAGGCATACCAAAATAGCGTGATCGTAATGATCGCCATACAAACAGTGCTTGGTTCCGATACAATCACGGAGTTACGTAACTACTTCGTGGTCTGATAGTTATATGATCAATGGTCTGATCTACTTGGGTTCGATCCTTTTAAAAAAAAAAAAATAGCTGATCATTTATAATGCATAAATGAATAAAGTAATGTAGTTACCACAACTTGAAACATTGAGGCCGTTCTTTTTTTCAAAGGTCATTTAACTGTTAAATGTAGTGGAATATATCACGCATTGATAGATAGCAGGTGGAGCAAATTTTGTCACCGGTTTTTGTTGCCGTTTGTTCGCAGTGCCTATTTTTCTTAAAAAAATAAGAAAATTAAAATTAATTTAAAAAAAATCACATATTTGTTCGTAAAATGGGGACAAAATCCAAAAACATTTCTTGACCCTTCTTCACATAAAAGTGGGGGCAGAAATCAAGATTCGAACAAGTACCATTCACCATTCAAGGCGCACTCTCTAACGACTGAGCTAACGGTTCAGACAATAGAAGGGTGTAATTTTGAACTGAAGAATATTAAAAAAAATATGAAGAAATTACAATGTTATAAAAAGATTTACCAAAATGAGTTAGGTATAACGTATGAATTGATTTACAAATTAAGTCCAATGGCACTTTGAGAAAGAATACCTGAAGAAACCCCAAAATATTTGCTGCTCTAGTAACTAACCTAGTGACCTAAAGTATTGGGTCATGTCACGATATATTTTTCTGAGGCATTATGTCCTGGTTGCTCAATTTAACATACACGTATCCTTAATGCTGTTGAGATTTTACAAGGATGGCGCTAAAGGGGTGCAATTAAAGCTAACATTTCTAAGAATCCAAAAGCGCCATTAGGCGAACGTTTACGGTACTTACTGTGGAATTTGGCTAGGATACGTCAATTTATCAATCAAGACGCTTCCTCGACCGCATAGTGTGCACTTGTGATATCAGAATTACGAGTGTCTGGTAAGGTGTGCAATGAAATATAGTTAGCCAATTTACCGGTGACCAATAATGTATACAATGCAATTCTACCATATCAAGGTGCCCAATAATGTGTACAACGTAGTTTTGCTATATTACGGGTACCCAATAATGTGTCAATGTAATTTTACCATTATAACGGTTGCAAGTTAATGTGTGCAATGGAGGTTTACCATATTACAAGTACCTAATAGTGTACAAAATGGAGTTTTAGTTACTATATTACGGCTGCCAAAGTAACATGCAGAGTGTAGATTTACTATGTTACGGCCCCAAATAATATGTGCAATATCGCTTTACCATATAACATATAACGGGTGCCCAATAATGTATGCAATGTAGTGTTACCATATAACGGGTGCCCAATAATGTGTACAATGTAGTTTTACCACATAGCGGGTGCTCAATAATGTGTGCAATGTATATAGTTTTACCACATAACGGGTGTCCAATAATGTGTATTTGTAGTTTTACAATATCATGGGTGCCCAATAGTGTGTACAGTGTAATTTTACCATATCACGGGTGCACTATAATATGTATAATGTAGTTTGACCATATCACGGTGCCCAATAATGTTAACAATGTAGGTTTATCATAACACGAATATATTATATCATGGCTCTGTGTGTGTGTCGGATTGTATCTGATTCTTGACTGGTTAGTAAAGGTTGTTTGTATTTTTTTAAATTGTGTTTAAAAATAGCTAACCAGATAAATGACTTTGTATTTGTATTCATTCATTACCAATAACTCTCTATTTTTATCCACGTGATGAATTTAATGCTGTTACATGAAGATACAACCTTCGTATACAAAATGTATGTGTAAAGAATAAACAAACATCAAACGTGACCCATAAATATCAAACCATCTTTTCATCCTAGCACTTGAACACAAATTAGTAAGCCCTATCATACCAATGTCGGTACTGAAAATATGTCTATCTGTATTAGCCTTGACCTTGAATTAAGCCGGAAGACATTCCATACTAGGAATTTAAAGTTAATCAAGTGATCTTCACGTAACTCATATTTTTGAATATTTGATACAATGGATATCATCGCAATGAAATATAGAAAATGTTACGTTTTTTATATTTCAATTATTATTGATGTACCAGATGTATATATTTTTGTTGTTATTTATTTATTTATTTATTTATTTATTTATTTAATTATTTAAATATTCATTTACTTATTTATTTATTTATTTATTTATTTGATTTATTTGATTTATTTGATTTATTTGATTTATTTATTTATTTTACAATCTATTTCATTTTTATATTAACAAAAATGATGTATTTATTTGTCTTTTTGTTCATATGTTTATTTGTCTTTTGATTTTCGTAATATTTATTTATTTATTTATTTATTTTATTTACTTTATATACTATTGATTTAATTGTTGTAAACATTGGTTTATTTGAATTATTGAGCACTCGTTCAGTATTTAGCTATTTACATATCTACTTATTTTTTGATGATGTAAATATACAAGAATACAATGTATGTGTGTTCAGTCACATGAACAACAATGTACTTCACCAAATTCATGTAAAACTAATAATATTATTATATATTAATATAAATATTTTATATGTTGTAACATCCATGCAAGATATATTCAGCTCCAGTAGACAAATTTATGAACCAGTGGTCAGGTAAATATATTCAACAATATTCCAAGTCGGCTTACGTGTATAGGTCAAGAAGCGTACTTGATGTATTCTTCTAGGCTATGTTAGCCCAGTATTGTACTCTACCTGTCTTAAGGAGATGGCACTTCTTTACATCAAACCAGAAACAAAACCGGATTTTGGTGTACTGCTTCCAGGGGATTTGCGTAAGTGCATAGTATTGAAAGTGAGTTTAGAGGTCTGCTTCACCATCAAACTACCATAACAACAAAATTCGCTATGAGGATTTCGTTCATATTGACCATGATGTTTTGTGACATATCATTTATGACGTCTTCGTCATCATCACAATTCTTCTTCTGCTCTCGTTCTCTTTTCTCCATCATCATCATCATCACCATCATCATCATCATCACCATCATCATCATCATCATCATCATCATCATCATCATCATCATCATCATCATCATCATCATCATCATCATCATCATCATCATCATCATCATCATCATCATCATCATCGCCAGCATAATCATCAACACCATCATCATTATTGGCATCAACATTATTCTCATCACCATATAAACATTATTTTCTTTATTAATATTCTATCGCAAAAAACTAGGACATCAGCAAAATCAAATGTAAAATTATTCGCTGTTATTATTCGGTATGCCATAATAAATTAAGTTGGAAGTACTGGATATCTAAACAAAAACATCCTTCTTAAACAATATATGTATGCACCAGTCAATAACACGACGGACATCGGTTGAAATTTGGCAAAATAAAAGTCAAAACCATTCATTCATTTAATTTTTTGTTTCATTTCCCTTTTGGTATTAAAACTGGTAACCCTAACGTCTTTGAAATTGACCTATTTGACATAGAAAATATGTATACCAGTAGAGGGGATATACACCAGGCACAAAAAGAAACGCGTCAGTTATATTCAACCTTGCTGTTCAATAACTTGATTATTTTGGATTATTCTGAAATATACATTTTGTTAATTGGACTTTGCTCTCTCATTTGACACCCAGTTCGTGAAAAACGAACAAGAATTGACCAAGATATTCGCTTCCAAAGCCTCAACCCCAAAATCAAAAGTTGCATTTTCAACGATTTTCAATGGAAACGCATCGTTGTATTGCACACAACCACCACGGGCCAATCAATAAAGCACACAGTCTAACAGGCACAATTGAATCGTTAAAATTGCAACTTTTCATTTTGGGGTTTGATAGTTTGGAGGCGCATATCTTGGTCAATTCTTGCTCAATGTTCACGAACAGGGTGTCAAATGAGAAAGAAAAGTCCAACTAACAAAATGTATATTTCAGAATAATCCAAAATTATCAAGTTATTGAACAGCAAGGATGAATATAACTGACGAGTTTCTTTTTGTGCCTGGTGTATATTTTGGAGCAACAACATGGCTTAAATGTATAAAAACGGGTCTTGTAATTGGAACTTAATTGTAAATCATACTTACTTTGATCCAGAGTACTGGATCGATCATCAATGAATCATCATTCGATCAATGATGTCTTTTTCAATCAGTCCAATGATGCGTTTACATCTCCGCAAGGATCCATGACGAAAACAAATCATTGTAGTGGGACTTATGTAATATTCTTTAACATTAACGATTCTGTATCCAAGTTCATGTTATTATATCCGATAAGACTAATTGAATTTTTTTTCATTACCAAAAAGCATTCAGTTGTAGTCATCCTGTGATGAAAAGATTTTCCTCTGCGAAAACAAGTCGCTATAGAAATTATTTTCCTTTTACACTTTTGTGCAGATAAGTGTATTTTGATTGATAATATAGTTAACAATTATTGTTAATATATATATGTCAATTAATTATATCTATTTTTGATTATGCCACAAGCGTAATCCTACTAAAAACTTTTAAGTAATTACTCCATTTGTGTTCCGTCACGTATCGCTTACTATTTTTTTACTTGGAATATCTTGAAGCAATTTGAATCTCACTCGCATAGCCGGTTGTGAGTCTATACTTGGACGATACATTATTTCATTAATACTTGAAGCGTTATCATATAAAAACGTGATATAAAACTCCTTTCGCTTCATATTATTCACCTGAATATTTCGAGCATCAGTATCATAAGGTTTTATTAAACTGGGATTTTCATCATTTATACGATTGCACCCAGACAATATGTTATCACCTGTTTCTCGTACTGCAGCAAATCAAGAAGAAAAAGCAGACGGTGCTTAAGCTGAGCAATCCACAACTAAGCCATCACAGATAAGACGGATAATGACCATTTCGGAATATCCCGAAATTCTTTGCAAAATAAACCGAAATTATGTCATCCACGCCCGTGCGTATTTTCGACGTTGTTACGAAACACTGATGCCACTACACCCGCATTGCGTGACGCGGTTTCGAGAATGTGTAGTGGCAACACACATTCGCACTGCCGTCGATGTCGTAGTTTCGGTTGTATTTGCGAAGTACACTAAGCCAAAAAAGAAACTTATAATTTTTCACAAGGTCATATCTTAAAGTCCTGTGTATCAAAATGAACCAAAATTACACACAGGGTTACTTCAATACTCTACTCTAAACACATGTTAGTAACCAAGCAGTTGTCCAACTGACACAAGAGCAAAATGCACTGACATGGAACATCTTCCTGGACCACATTCACAGCCCAATAAATGGCACCCAGCACTCTGTGAGTAAAAATAGTGTAGAACAAGACCTTTTCTGAAAGAAAGTGCACAGCAAAATCAGCCTTCCACACTCATCTGTGTAAGGATCTTATACGCATTCTCACAGATTTCATGTGCTGGTTTCCAATTATTGGGCTGTGACTGTTGTCCAGGATGCTGTTCCATATCAGTGCGTTTTGCTGTTGTGTCAGTTGCACAACTGCCTGGTTACTGGCATGTGTTTAGAGTAGAGTATTGAAGTGATCCTGTGTGTAATTTCGGTTCATTTTGATACACAGGATTTTAAGATATGACCTTGTGAAAAAGTATAAATTTCTTTTTTGGATTAGTGTATTTCGGGAATTTGGCGAATTGGTCTAACTTGAGAAATTCAGCGTTTGCTTGCAATTGCTTACAATGCATGCTGGGAAAATTCAAGGAAAGAAAGGAAGATATATACCAACCACCTTATATCAAAGCAAGTTCAAAAGGAATTCGTGAAGAATATTCAATACAAATGCAGCATTGAAAAGGTAGTCCATCAAGGAAAGTATGGTATTATCCGTCATATAAGCATACTCATAGTTATAGCCTAGTATCAAGATAGGCTTTATACAGCTTACAGAATAAAGATATATAATCCCTCAATGAAATCTTGACAATAGGATAATTAGTGTATGCTTACATGAAGGATATAGTGAAAGTATAGTATCAGACTGGGAAAGCCACAAGGAAAGCAATATAGAGCAGATAAATACATCCAGGGAAAGAGTATAAGGTCAGACAAAGGGTGTGGTGTTATCCAAGTTTAGCTGATGACAAATTAAACTAACTGTATAAGTTATATTAATAGATATGGTCATAATTAAGGTATATATGTATATAAATATGGGTTAAAGTAACCATTTAAATAATTTTGTAATGGTTATTTGAAATATATTCTAAAAATACACGATGCAAAATGTATGCTGTGTTTAATAGTTTGAGAGTATTGGGGTGTTGGAGTATGGGGTGTTTGTGTGTGTTTGACATAAATAAAAAAAATTACGTATCATTAAAAGATAACACTATACTTACCACGTTTACGATATAAATAATCATAAATATCAAGACAATATTATACTTTTGATAAATATCTGTATTGTTTTAGAAGACACAATTTCGCCATATGCTTTATAAAATACATCATATGGAAGTGAATGTTAGCAATTAATATTTAATTTGATTGTGTATATAACTGGAGCAGCAAGTTGGTTGGAATCAGGTGCGCATGTAGGAAAGGGGGAATATACCTCGAGGCGCAATTCGCTACCCCTATAAAATGGGACTAACTGGTGAGTTTTTGCAGTGGCGTTGTCCTTTAAACATGCTCAAGGCGTTATTTTAGCATAACTTACTTTCTTAGATGCAAAGCAATTGAAACGATGCAGTTGTACAAAATGCTACATGTCAGTTTCTAATGTATTTTTGTCATTTCATACTCTTTTGGGACAATAACACGTCTAAAACATTCGGATTCAACTGTGGCATTTCATGTAATTCAATTGCCATTAAAATAGACATGGTTTCCTTCATATATGTTCCCGTTTTACTTCGACGTTTTAAATAAATCGAGTGATACTTAATACAATACAAGACACCATGTAGCCAGAGCACAGGATTTGAGCACGATAACTTAACCCAATTGTAACTGCATGTCAATCATGATCTCCCACAATGTTTGCACAATGTCACCGTGTGGATTACCCGGACCTGTCACAATCTATATTCCTATGTGACAAGCAATTGGAACTACTGTCTCTATGTTGTGCTTACGACTATATCGACTGGAGGCCCACATTGATATGGTAAGATAAATGCACCCCTTTTGATGTACACCTGTGTCTATTGAATAAAAAACAGAAATTTACATGGGACATTTGTAATCGATATGAAAGGCCCACTCCATGCATTGTTTAGAGGAGTGACAGAGTGATGTTAAGTAAAGATACGTGACATTGCTACGCTGATACAATGTACAAACCTGCCCATTAGGGACGTTCGCTACGCATAATAGAACGTAGAGGCAAAATTGTAAGGGATTCCAGAAAGGAAAGAATAATTGATATAGGCATTACTTTTTTTCTTGTGCCTATTGAGTTCAAGTTGGATGTAGTATAGTAATTTCCAAACAGATAAAACGTGGGGAAGTTGAACGCCCGGTTGAACGTGTATCTCAAGCTACCTTACAAACGTACAAACAAACCAATGATGTTAGTAAAATTAAATAACCCACATTGGTCAGAACGAATGCACCTATTTAATGCTACAATCCTATTGCCGGTACATACGGTGATAAACTGATGAATTTACATAAATACCTACCTTAATTATCTTGGCTCGAATGAAATGATCAATGAATTGAACAAATGAAAACTGTTGGGACATGCATTCTGCGAATATCCCGTACGTGTGCACAAATAACAATACAATGCATGAACACGCGTTAAAAAAACAATGCAACAAACAAAAAAACGATGATTCTAGCAATTTATCAAAATTTCCACCTTATATACAAACAATAACACACAAGTGTTTCAAAGTACATGTACAGAGACGCGTTACTGACAAATTTTGACTGCCATAACGGTTCTTGAGTTTTAACATATTATTAACTTAAAGAATTGTGCTTACTTTATCGCTTTTAAAATAAGCATGCAATAATGTGTGAGGCAACATTCATGCGCATTCCAAAGCACACTTAAACATAGAACAAAAAACCCTAGGAATACACATTTACAATCGAGACATCGGACTTCTATATTAATGATGATGGGCATTCAACAGACCGTGCTCATGCTTATAATTGACCCATGCATTGCATGCCCATGAGCAAGAAATTGTTCAGATAGAACAGAGTAGATATTAATGCCTTTGAATTGCTCTCATTTTTTTATTCATTGTCAATTTGTGTAAATGGCATTGGAGTTTCAAAGTCGAAATGGAAGACACTTTCGATCGATTCACGAAAGGGTTTTCAGGGTGCTGTGTCTAATAAACACGGAATGGCTACTAGCAGTGGGCATGGTTCAACGGAAAAACGAACCAATATCTGTATCCATTTGAATAATGCCACTGGCTGAGTGGATTGATGATACCTGTTTTAACCCACTTTACTGGTCATAATTGTGCTACTTTACCTGAAGGTGTTAGGATGAATTTGTAAATAATCTCTTTGTATACGCTTATAACACGTATCATGAACGTGAAAATAAGGCATTAGGCTGATTTATGTAGCTATTTCTGTCAACTAGATTGGTCTGTATCACCTAAGGGTGGATTTTACAATGTCGCGCCTAAAAAATCAAGGCGATTGAATGCCTAATCAGGTAAGATCTATTAAATTAATTGCATCTAGTATCGAGGAGTAACGACCGTTTAGAAAAACCCTCTGCCAACACAGCCATATATCTAAATTTGTAATTTAACAGTTCTTGTAATCGTTTCACGTTCGATAACATGTTCAAGTTGACGCCAGTGGTGAACAAGCACACTTTGACCAGCATAAATATGTGTAAAACAGGACTCAACCATGTATAGGAAACATGTAGTGTTTACTAATAACTTGAGGTCTCATGAGAGCGATTGAAATGAACGACTCTTTTATAGTCATCAGTTTGTCGAGATGCTGTGATGGAAATTAATTACGCGCGTACATTAACAATTTCTTTACGAATATGATATAATTATGATTCTACAATAAGATTTATAATAATGATGTTTGTACTACAATTAAACCTATTATACAATGATAACTTACTTACCAAAAAGACTGATAAATCTCTCATTTATCAAAAATATCATAGCGATGATTTATAGCTCTAATCACTGTTGATCAGTTTGTATTTTGAAATGAAAACGACGATAATTTGATTGAATGATTGGCTTACCACCATAATTAGGCCGTAGTCTCTTGTCATAACCATTCAGCAGCATTGTTAGGACCCGAGATGTATTCCTTTCTAGTGGTGTTCCAAGAGACCTGAGAATAAAATGAGGTAAAAGAAAGTATAACTAACTCATTCGGTTGATAGTTTTATCAAGTGGAAAAATAAATCAAAAAGAAGAAATGAAACAAAATCATTGCCTTTTACTGATTACAATTTATAGGGTCTCGGCTACAATTCAAGAAACACCCAGCACCTCGTATAGAATAGCCTTCGCGGTCAAGATACTCTTGGACTCTTTCTGATAGGATATAGTATATTTTTCCAAGAGAAGTTCATCAATTTTGTTCTTTCTGCTCGTACACGTATTAGACTACATAAGTAGATAGTATCATACACTCCAATTTCGTTTTTGGTGAGATAATAATAATAAGCTGGGCTCGAAAAGAAACTTACAATTTTTCACAAGGTCATGTCTTAAAATCCTGTCCATAAATATGACCCAAAATTGCACACATGATTACTTCAATACTCTACTCTAAACACTGGTCAGTAACCAAACAGTTGTCCAACTGACAAACAGCAGAATGCACTGACATGGAACAGCTTCCTGGACCACATTCACAGCCCAATAATTGGCACCCAACACAAGAAATCTGTGAGTAAGTGCAATACTGTGGAACAAGACCTGTTTCTTGAAGAAAGTGTGTGGAAAGCAGAAGCAGTTCTGTTCCACACTATTCCTCTTTGGAAATTGTACGCATTTTCACATATTTCCTTTGCTGGGTGCCAAATATTCGCATGTGAATGTGGTCAAGGAAGCTGTTCCGTGCCAGTGCATTTTGCTGTTGTATCAGTTGGACAACTGCTTGGTTACTGACATGTGTTTAGAGTTGAGTATTGATGTAATCATGTGTGTAATTTTGTTTCCTTTTATGAACAAGATATGACCTTGTGAAAAATTATAACTTTCTTTTTGAGCCCAGTTTAGTTTCCGTTTATTTTAACATATTAAACAAATAACTATTCAAATTTACAAGATCTCCAACTCATTATTTGACAAGATTGCCCATTTTCTTTTGACAAATTTCTGTTATGTCCCGCTCTGAGAAGATAAACTACTCAAAAGGTTATATTTTGACAAGAATCTATTCATTCTATAATCCGTGTACCCAAGCGAGACTGACTACACAATAGTATTTGTAACACTATTGTTTTTACATTCAATTGAGTTTGGTGACTGACCTCGGTGAACGACCTTGACATGTCAGTTTGATGAGTCATTTTGAAGAGAAGTCTGTTATGTCTCCATATGAATAGATTCGCTTGTCCAATCTGACAAGTTTCTATTCAAAAATGGGTAGATCGTTAATGAGTGTATGATAATTACAATGTGATGCTGGCTATTCCGTCCTCTGGCATAAAACATCCCATGTAACAAAGTTGTTGGTAACATAAAGAATATGGGACGATTATCCGACATGGGGATCGGATGTTGTAACAATCTGCGTTACTTACTCCGATATACTGAGCACACATCCTTCAACATACACACCCCATCCAGGCACCCCCAAACACCCCACACTCCCCCACACATAACCCTTGCATTACGCATATTTCCGAGAACCAAATCACTTTGTATCTCGGTGTATTGTCATGTCTCAACAATGTAACACAGATGAAGTCCTCACAAGGTCAACGTACAGAGGGCGTTAACTATAGAGGGCGCTGTTTACGACATTTTCAGAGGACTTTAAAAGTTTCGAGGACCATGCCTATATTCCTCGTCATGCTCGAGGTCCTCGTTGTGTTGTATGTTGTTACACACAAGTCTGGGAATACTTGTAAACGCAATGCATACGCACACACCAGCAATTAGGCACGCAGTACATGCCTTAAAAAAGAATTGTTCGAAATTTTTGAGAAACAAGCAATATTTTTCTGTAATATTATGACAGCATTCACTATCTTTTGTACTGCTTGTGTATATTGGTAAAAAGAATTACCCCTAAATAAAGATTCAGATTCGCTCTGTTGCTCATTGAAGATGAAGACATTAGTTAGATGACATCCCCATACACGTGTCTTAACACAATTATTTATTCATTGCAATAACACTTACTCCAGAAACTCTACGTATAACGATTGCTAATTTCATTCCAGTAAAACCTCGAGCATACATTTGAGGTGGAGGAAAGTTTTATAATGTAGCAAATATTGTGCGCGGTCATTTATAGAATCAATTTGAACTGATTAGTTACTTGTAATTGCCAAGAAATAAAACCATCAGTGAAATGAGATATGGATAATGCCTCACATCGCAGCTTAACTTACCTATGATCAGAGCAATATGACAGGAAATAAAATTTACGATCTATAATTGTTTGTATAAATACTATAATTGTATAATGCAATGCACAAATGAAGCAAATTATTCACGCCTAGAGCTTCCCATTTTTGAATTGACTAAGTACACCACGACCCTTTACCCCTTTATATTCAAGTTATTCTATCTTGTCTGGTTATAAATCCAGGGACCAGAGCTTAGGTTCATGTGGGTTCTGACAGCTGCTTCTGCCAATGCAATGGTTTAGCATCATAGATGTACAAATATCTACCAGCCTACCCGTAAGCATTGATATTTGAATAGCTTGTTTTGAGACTCAGGAAATGCAAAAATATAGCCTTTGAAATCGGATCGAAGGGGTTCACTTTAGTGTATAGGACTATCGTCAAAATCTATTCACTGTTCTTTTGAAGTCAATATAAATCGGAGTGTAAAAAACTAATTTATTTACGTATATTTCTTTCTTGTACCCATAATGCATCTCTAAGTTGCCAGAGTTTTGTTACGAAGTGTTAGGATAGTTGCAGTGACTTATTTCAATAGTGTTTTTTATTATGCACCAAATGGTTTCGTACACTCACAAAGTGCGTGGGGGCACGGTGGCACAGCGGTACAGGCTCTACCTCGCAATCGGAGGGTTGCGAGTTCGAGCCCCGGCGGTGCCATTGTGTTGTGCACTTGGGCAAGGCACTTAACCTCACTTGCCTCTCTCTACCCAGGGGTGAAATTGGGAGCTGTTAGGAATATGTCCATTGAGCGCCGCCCAAAGGTATGAGCATGTCTTAGACATTGTATGGCAACTGACATATTCTAATGACAGCAGAATAAATGTAAAGCGCTAAAAATATTAATTGCTGATTGCATAGAACAATACATGAAAGATCAACAAGCTGAGAATCACATCAAAGGCGCTAAGATTTTAAAAGTTTAAATTTAACCCAATTTACCTGCCGACAACTTAACATAGCACCCGATTGGTAAAGAAAATGCGTGCTATTCTGCAAATTACGCATTTAATAAGCGATAATACACCATATACATGAATTAGTCATTCTTGGGGTCAAATATTAATCAAAAAATAATTATTAGATTGATATGCTTGTCACAAGTCAAGTGGAAATACAATCCAAAACTGCATCGGAATTCACATTTCGCCTGAAACAAATCGATATGCGCTTTTCTCAACGTCCAAAATAGCCTGCGTTTCTTGTATAATATCATACTTGGATTGCATTTGTCTTCCTTATAGTAAGAGATTCCTCTCTAAGTCCCTAAATTGAGCCCAATTACACGCGAGGGGGAAAGAAGGCTAGATTGCATCACAAACCCTTCAGAAATATGCGCTAAGTTCACAAGCTAACTCAAGCAGGTGCGCAATGGTAAATTCAATTAACAACCTCGGAGCAATGTGGTTCTGTCATAGAAAACGTACTACACGATACGTTGCTGTAAGGTCTTGGACTAGTGGTTGTATATAGTGCTTGTATATAAACTATCAGACTCTGCGGGTATTTTTCTGCTCGTAGTGACGGAAATCGGGGCAATTGGTAAAGTTTGTGAGTCGCATTCCTCTGCAATTCAATTTAGTGACAAATACGAGCGCAACCCCTTTAGCAATAGGCTGAATACACTGTAGCCCACAGGTTCGTCTCGAGTAATTTGTAACGTTTCTCCTGTTTGCTTTTTTATTCATCAAGATATTTCATTAGAGTTGTCAAATTGGCCGTTTCTATTGTGTTTTGGTGAAATATATAGATAGTGGGTTTATCTACCAAGGAATATGCACTCAGATTTTGACCCGCCATTGAATTGGCAGTCCCTGTAAACATAAATAATGGTGTCAACCCAGGACAAAATAACAAGAAGTTAACGAACAATAGTATACTCATACCCATGGATCCCCACACTGGTTTATGCAGGCCGGCTTTCGTTTATGCAATTTACCCTTGGAGGAATCGCCGGATCTGGTAAATCAACATTTTTATGCTGAAAACGCGCGTACATGATTGTACTCTCAAATAGTAAGCAATCTTGAAACACTATACAGGCAGGTCTAAATGTGGTTTACTATCAAAACATTCAAGTTTAAAAACATGACAAATTAATAGTGATTTTATAGACAGAGTCATCCGTATCTTTAAAGAAAGACGCGTCACGTTTAAAATATTTGATTTCACCACGCCCAAGCACATTGTGACAATATCAATTGTAGCCTAGCAATAATGACAAGTCGAAAGTGACCCGCGACTGCCGGAAATCATCAATACTACCTGGCTTGCCGTAACACACGCCTTTATGTACTATTCTTCACATACGCAAAAAAGGCCCCATTGAAAGTGTCAACCTAATCCAAATTTCTTGCGGGAATTGAGGTATACAACAGTTCAATGGCGGTGTATGTAGCCACAATTGCCGGCATTTTCCAACAAATTGAGGCCACTATTTTCATAAGGGAAAGAGCCAAAACGAGGTAGACTAACAATGAGTGTACAATTGCGGATGCCTTTCAGACAAACAGTTATCGTAGTTGCATAGTGAAAGTTATATTTTATTCGTTTACCCAAATATCTGTTAGTGAAGGGGTGGGTGTGTGTGGGTTATGTTGGGTTTTTGGTGAGGTGTGGAGGGTGTAGTGTATTTGTGTTTATTTATTTTTTGTTAAGGTAATTGTAGTGTACAGTACATGGACGAAAAAGATAACAGACCGCGTACAAGCAGTCAAAGTATCAGCATCATCCGATAATGAGGACCGACTGTTCAATGAAATGCGACAGGCAAAACTCCTACGCACTTACCGCGTATTTTTACGGTGTATCGCGTAATCGCGAAGGCACGCAACGTTCTATCGCGTATACGTGAACGCGGCGTGATTGCTAGACACAGCACGATCGAACAATCGGCCCTCATGAATATGCGAGAATTCACAGCATACAATGCACAGGGACTTTGACTGTTGATACATGGTCTGTAGTAGTATGTGGTAGTGTATGTCTTCTGTCTTTCATCTCGTATATCTGTCTCTAGCTCTAAGCTCGCTGCCTCTTTTGGTGTCTATGTTTCTGCATTTACATCCTGTTACACTATTCCTACATGCTTTCAGGATGAAGATCAATTATTCTCACCCTGTAAGATTATCTATTATTTCAACATTACATTTCATGCATTACTTGCTATATAACCACCATCGATTATCTACCAAAAGTATTACATTTACCATTGTTTATCTACATCCTTCAAAATATCAACTCCATTGGGCATTTTTATTACATAAACTTTAGTAGTACATTAGGCGTAAAATACACACATTCTGAATAATTTATTGAGAAAAAAATCAAATGAAAACTTTGTTTAAACGTAGTATTTCACATAATACAAAGAAAAATGGTGTGCTATACAGATAAGGATGCATGTAGGATAATGAGATGTCTGCTCTTTTGCTTTGCATGGTTCGTTTGGTACGAGTTTCACACATACTTGTATAATGAATCAAGTAGGGCGTGCATCATTACGATCAAGATTGTATTCAAGGTATTTCTCTTAAACGGCGACTACAAGTTCCCTTTGTATCATGATGACACGTAAAATGATCATTGCACCAAATCTGATAAATGTGCTCTTTGGTATCAGTTGTATGGTTTGGATTTCCATCTTAACGATTCCGTACCAAATTTTAAGTCAACATATTAAAGAAATGTGTCTTGTCCGTGCGCTGATGATATTAAATCTCTGTTTGACATCCATTTTGTCAGCGTCTAATTTAATCACAACTAATGCTGAAAAAACGCTTTAATGTTGCTTGCTTTCCACGAGAGTAAAGATACCTACCCTACTTCCAGATTACCGCACTCATCACGTAATTTTAGTCTTCCTATGAAAACATGGATCTAACACTTATGATATCGTAAAAATAACACTAAAGCTAACCGGACACTTAATAAGCTCCTAAATTTAACCAACTTATTGAATTAAATTAACCTCGTTGCACTCAAGTTTGCACTTTTTAATTCTTATCTGCATGTACGTACATTACATCAAACTCGGTTCCCTCTTTTTTGTAGATTCAACACATAATTTGATTTGTAAGGCAATGGCATGGCTTACACAGCAGCAAACATCAGCAGTCAGCTCATTCATAGTGGCTGACTGTCAAATGTACACAGACAGATTCCTTCACATATGGTTACTTAAGGTGAAAGAGCGTGTTCCGTCGGTTTTATAATGGGTATCTTGTCGCGACCTGTTGGATATCCTAATGAACCATAACAATGTAGTACATAAGTACTAGTAACATATAAATGCAAGAATCTAACAATGTTATTTCTGGTGTTGCTTTGGGTGTGCCTGAGGCTGTGGAGTACTCAAACAAGTTACACGTAAGATTACTATTATCATACGTGTCAATTACCTGCATCGTATCAAAGCTATTGAGTGAATGAAGAAAACCAGTTTCGTGATCAAGTACAGACTATACCTAAGGATTGCCGAGTCTAAATAGGATGACCACGACTAGGAACCACTAATTCCTGGCTTGATATGCATTGGCGGGTTTTGGTGTCGTAAGCACGACACGTGGCTCTCTAAATAGTTATTTTGTCCAAGCAATTTAAATATATTCGCAGGGAACCAACAGCGGACCCAAAGATTGGTTAGAATATCAGGACTCAAACCAGGACCTCAAACAAGTCCGATGCTAGCAGTATAATAATATATATTAACCACAATAAGAGTAATATCATGAAACTGTGCTGTAGTTACTTCTTTTAATCTACATACATTGACACACTTGTGTGCAAAATGCGTACTAGTCAAATAAACCGTTTATAGGTAAGCAGTGTACTTGTTATCAAAAACAACAAGTATTTGACGACGGAAAAAAAATATTCAACGACGGAAACGTTTACAATATAATCACAAAGTTGAACAAAATAGACAATTTTGCTGCACATCAGTCTCATGTTGTTCCGCCTTTGCATTCAAATGTATAGAAAGACCACTCGCTATGTAGAAGGTCACTTCGAGACTTACTGTCTATAAGCTGTTATGGCCGCGCGGAGGTGGTTACGTGCGCATTGATAAAAGCGCATTTATATAAACCGAAGTACACTGGTAAGAGGTAATACAATAATACAATTTGTGAACATTGGGACATGAATAGTATCGAACATAATATTTACGGGCGTTCTCAATAACAAAAGTTTACCTCTAAAGCTAAAGAAACTTTTTTTTTTCAAATACGTCGAGATCAAAAACCTCTACCAAAGACAAGACAAATCATAGCTCTACTCCAGGCATGTGTATCATTACTTGTTTTGATAATTTGGGTTGCTTATCATTTCTAACACGTAACAAATGCAAGCTGCAGTTTCAAAATTTACAGGTATTGCCTCGTCAAGTAGTAAATGTAATCCTTTACACTATAAGCTTAAAGCACTTTAAAATACCCTGAGGCTATGTACCCATAGGGATTAAGCATTTATAGTGTACAAAATGCAAACGTGGTGGTTACATGTGTGGTTCTCCATCGACTGAAAACATATATGGACTATTATGTTCCGTAGAAATGATAGAAATACAACTTCATGAATATCGGGTAAAAGCAAAATTTGAATTACAATTTGTTTGTAATATATATTTGACATAAATCAATAATAGAATTTTATCTTATGTTTCATTAATTTGTAAATGAAAAGTATAGTACATATCAAATTCTACCTAACAATTCTCTCTTGTAGTTTGTTAAATTGGTTTAAATTACACTGTAAATTAATTCGTAGTTTAGTTTAATGAAAATTCTCTGGCTCATACATTTTATAATTGGTATTCAATATTAACTTGTTAGGTGGAGAAATTTAAATTCATCAGATGTATATTATGCTACGGTTAATCTGAAGGAAAAGAAGTAGCCGCAAACTGACTAAGGTACGAGAGCGCAACCCGACCTCACTCTAGTGGGGCTGCATTACTCTGGGCCGCTCTAACCTTGTATAGACATTTACATAACAAATGGTGGATATTTTACAAAGCAAATTATACAGTATTTACTCAAGTGGAATTGATACCTGCATCACAACACCAACTGAGTCTACTCTGGCCGCAGTTTTAATACGGTATACTGGTAACGCTCAGGATGATGCTAAACTGGGAACAGTTGTGGCAAGAGTGTTGCCAATTCATGAATTTGTATATTTGAACTTATGAATCAATTCCACTTGAATAAATATTGTATATAGACGAATCAGAGAGCCAAGTGATTGTCAGAATTCATTTGTCCATTACTGGGTCCCCTACGCACCAAACTGGTGTTGTGACTGTCCAATTGGGTGGATTAAAGCCGCTGAAAATCGATGTTTATTGTATTGTGTTGTAAACTTTTATCATTCTTTTGTCTATGTGTAATACGGGTGATGGAATGCAGTTTAAAATCCCCGCAAGGCCGCAACATTTCACATTTCAGACAGGATGGATTCAACGGGGACCCATCTATCATGGCTATGGCTGCCATTGAGGTGTAGGAATGCGTGAAATTGGATTCGTCTATAATTTGTAATAAATAAATAAAGACACCTTTAATTGTGCAAAATATCTACTAATTTTAATGCGACAACTCAGGAACTGTGTATGAAGGGACTATAAACGGCTTCCATTCATTGTCATATGCGAGTTGCTGGTACAAATTACCCTTTGTTGAGTAAGCACACATAATTCGTTGATATAGCCTCTGGTACGAATCCCAGCACAGATAAAAAAAAAACGGCGCTTGGCTTGTTTTGCACGATGCGAAAGGAGCCTGCATAATGTATGACTCTAAAAATACCAACATAAATCATCAAAGAACATGATATTAAGAATTATTTCAGTATCGAGATTAGTAAGAACAAAAATATATGGTGTACTCGTTCCAGGAAAATGTTTAATTTGTTTGTTCTAGCATTCTAAATGTCCACAAAATTACCACATTTGTCTCCAAAATCCTATGTTAAAAATCATAGAAATGTTACAATTTGACATAACTTTAAAAAAATATTGGAATTGTTTTGTGGTTTATAATATTTTCAAGGACAAGATGAGTAAATATATTACGAAATCAAACATCATGCCCACGACGCAACTCGCCTGTAATCGAAGGTCGTAAAAGATAATCCGATAAAGTAGCCATCAATAAGCCGTCCCCAGTCCCTTCATACACGGTCCCTGAGCAGCCGCAATAGAATGAGGCTGGTTCATGCGCTCATACCTAACGTGCATCAGAATGCATTGATTAACTGTGTTTCAGCTGTTTTTGTCTTATCCAATTTCCTATTGTCATTTGAATACAATGGGCTATTCCATTTAAAAACCACTACCCACGTTTGAAGAAGACGAGTTTTGAAATTCAACCAAATTCATCCAATGTAGCTGTTATAATTTCAACAATTTTAATCCAAAGAATATGGAAGGGCGTAACATTTTGAATTTCCAAGTATAAGAGCATTGATTCAAAGATCTCGCGGAAGCCAAAAGGACTAATAGATGTCAACATTTAGGATATTTACATTAAATGATCAAAATAATCCATATTGATTGGTTATAGGACATGCTAATTCTATAGACCACTTGACAATGTTTATGAACAAAGACGAGCGACTGGTCTATCGATATGCTTGAAAGAACCGCTACACTGTTCAATGGCTTTCTTGTACTATATGAAATGTGGTGGGCGATTTAAAATGCAAGTGCCCTTAGCAAACTACGATGCGTATGCATACTGCAGGGCAAAGAACAATGGAAATTGCCATAATTCGCGCGCATACTGCCAGGCACATGTCAAGTACCCTACACTGTTCAATGGCTTTCTTGTACTATATGAAATATGGTGGGCGATTTCAAATGCACGTGCCCTGAGCAAACTACGATGCGTACGCACACTGCAGGGCAAAGAACAATGGAAATTGCCATAATTCGCGCGCATACTGTCGGGCACATGTCAAGTGCCCTACACTGTTCAATGGCTTTCTTGTACTATAATATGAAATGATTTAAAATGCACGTGCCCCCCTAAGCGAACTACGATACGTATGCACACTGCAGGGCAAAGAACAATGAAAATTGCCGCGCGCATACTGCCGGGCACATATCAAGTGGTCTATTGGCATTGCGAAAGCTGTGTCTTACACTACTGGGAGTGTGGATATCAAATAGTACATAACTCCCTACCAATGTGGTTTATCTGATGAGAAAGAAGTAAAAACAGGTGAGAGGAAATTAATAAAACAGCGTGATACCATAGGGAGGATATTCGGTTTTTAATAGATTAAATTGTTATCAAATTTGATTTTGTTTATTGTTTTAATAATATATAATGATATTTTGTATATAAATTGGTCTAAAATCTATTTCAGCTATTCTAAGAATTAGCTACAATGTATTACTCAATGACACATTGACAATACCAAAACTAATAAGAATGAAATCACACCAGGTGCGCGGAAATTAACAAAGAGTCTAATAATTCTCATATTTCATTTGATTCCCCTGCTAACCATAATCTTGACAATAATCATATAATGACAATTGAATTGACACTTTTCCATCAAACTATACATTATTTGAACACAAAGTGTAATAATTACTCGGCGATATTCCAACTTTGGCAGCATTGGTTATTATTGAAATTAAATTTGGTCTCTTTTCGCCGTAGAAGTAGTGATGTAACGAATTAATCACCATAGTGATAAGTGAAAATAATTTTTGAATGTATTGTCCTGCACTAAACGTACGCTGTAACTCTGCATCGTACCATTGATGATCAAAGAATATGCATAAAGACCTGGATCGTAATTCTATGGAAATTTCACATTATGCAGAGTCCGCGTAGGCCTACCTTCATCCGTACGATTAGTGTCTTTGAAAAGAGCGATATTGTATTTAATCTATGATGCAAACATACACATATATGACATGTGATGAGTGCAGCCTACTAATAGTGAGTGCACTGCAGGGCACTACATTCAAAAACTGTGAGACTATTGCTATGGTAATTAATCCTCTTACATCACTACTTCTACGGCGAATATTGTCACTTCACGGCAGTTTGATTGACAGTTGCTAAGGAGTTTGGTACACCGAGTAACGCTTCTAGTCGTTTAGCCTAAAATGTACGTACATTTCCACGACAACGTTGTGCGTACTACTTCAATAGTGAAATAGACTTATCCTGCAGTTTGATTGACAGTTGCTGGGGAGTTTGGTATTATTACTCTATGGGTACACTCAATTTTTCCAAGATGGCGCACATCGACTGCAAATTATTCGGACCCTTTCCGGCAAAAATACAGCTTATTTAGCCAAAGTTGACATAGGGGCATCGGTTATAATATTTTCCTTACATATTAAGCTAACTCCTCAGCTACTTGGTGTTTCACAATATGATAGGAATGGAAAGAAACGACCCATTGTTTGTCGTTTTTCGCCATTTTTTTTTAAACGATGACGTAAACATGCATCACCTCTTCCATAGGTCAACCTCTTACACAGCGCATTCATTTGCGCAAACGTGTGGCTTATCCTGTAGTGTATTATTACTCCTTGAATCCTTGTGTGCGTACATGAAAATATATTCAACCATATATTCTATCACGCATCACTGCGGTATACTGCCAATCGCAACGCTTACATCATATCAACGCGTTATTTCTACTAAAATGTTAAGTCAAAAAAACTTTTTTAATTTCCGAGTAATTTTCTGACAAAACTGTAATATTGTAATAGCTTCAACAACTGGAGGTGCGTTATGCTTAGCTTCTTATAAAAAATTGTAGTATGTGTAGGTCACTAATATTTCCCAGAGTCATGACATGTAATTCTGCCTCTAATTCGTGATAATAAGCTTATGTGTTAAATACTGTATAATTTATTGTTAATTATAACAACCTACCCCATGTAACATTTACCCCAATTAAGATTTTACATGTGTTTTTGAACTAAATTTTGGTTCAATTTTCAGGTTTAAATGTTTCTCTATGTTTACTATGTATTTTGCTTTACCTAGAGCTGTAATTGTTCTCCTGTAATGATGCCAAGAACCTGAAAAAGGTAGATGGAGAAATAAAAAACCTCTTAATGTAACTTGTTTTGATCTGCTGCCCAACGTGTGTTGGAATATGGTGATTCTTTGGGAGTTGCAGCGGCTGACCATAATATAAGAGCATCATAGTTTAATATAAATGAACTTATTATAGAATAAAAATGATCTAAATGCTTCTAAAGGCCTATAAAATCCAAAAATTTTGTAACATTGTAATTTCAACTTACATGTCCGTATGGTGGTAACAACTTTACCCTGGTATGCAGGTAGTTATTACAAAAACATTCCTTCATTAATTAATTTTAGTTTCTCAATTAGTTGTTTGATGTTTTTCAAACATGTTTTCTATTCTTAAGTTTTGTAAACATAATGGGCATTTTGACCACAGACCCAAGATGGAGTGTTTGAGTTCTTGATGGTAAGTAGGGATTATATGGGGCAAAATGTCTTTTGTAACGTCCATCCCCGGTCTCCCCTAGTGTATTATTACTCCTTGAATCCTTGTGTGCGTACATGAAAATATATTCAACCAATCAATTTCTGGTGCTTAGAACATATATTCTATCACGCAGTGACACAGCGCGTTCAATAAGCTGCGTCAAATAAGAACAACGCGTTACATGATTCATATAATCACTAGGAACACAAACGACGATCTATCAGTGCAGGGATTCTATGCTCCCCAATGTAGAAATGACCTTTACATGTGTGAACAATCATACAACAGCACGCCCTCATCGAACGCGTTATTGCCAGTGTCTGATTGGTTTTGGTGTTTCTGCTTACGGCGACATTCTTCTAAATTAATTTCCGAAGATAATTATTTAATTCGCATTTTGAACGAGATTTTGGAATCGTGAGATGCTAAACATTGTACTTCTATATAGAAAAAATTACTGCCTCTTACCTAAAACGAATTGTCACGTTTTTGTTGCAACACTTATATTTTGCGAGACACAGTATGTACATTAGAAAATAAATATCTAATTCCTCGAAATCCTAATCTTTAATATACATGTATAATTTATTTATCAATTATTAAAAGTAGCATTAAGATTTCATGATTTAAGATCATTAGTATCATTTTGTGTTTTTGATACTGTCGTCAGGCACATTTGACTGAACTTTCAGGGATATGTTTCTCTATAGCATGGTCCTCTTTAAACTAGTTGACAGAGTTTGTCTCTTAAGATGTCCAAACTAATTTCATTTTTGTTGAAGAGTCTTCTTGTATCAATGTACCCAAATAAATAAATTCTACCCAATACCAGTATTAAGTTGTTTTCTAATCTGTAGAATAGAATATTTATCTGACGAATGCATTTCAGTAACTGTAACCCTTCTTTAAATAAAATTTCCAGTTTAGCAAATCTGAAGTAGGTTAAATATCTGATCCCGAATTCCAATTTATTTATCGCTCTGTATATGGCTAGAACCGTTTTGATTTCAAATCGAACCACAATTAAACTGGATGTACTATGTTTCAAACCGTGCGGAATTTCAATCCTGCATGTCCGTCACATAATGGTATCATGTCTAGTTACCCGCTGGCACTACAGGTGAGATATAAATATCAATGAACATTCTCGGGTTCAGTTATCTACTGCAAGTTTTGCTTCTCAGAATTGGGACGATGCTTAAATTCAAACTATATTCTATTCTTATATTTTGCAATTCATGCGCATTTTGAAATAGGTTACCGTATAATCGCTCTATAAGTCTTGATGGTAAGTAGGGATTACAAAAACAAAACGTCTCTAATATTCATTTTACAAATAATTCATTGATATACTTGACATTTAAAGTAATCACTAGTGGAACAAAACAAGCCGATCTACAAGTGCAGAGTTCTATGCTCCCCAATGCTTATAACGCTGGTAGAATGACCTTTTTCATGCATCAGGTACAAAAACCTCATACCCCATATCTTAAGGTCAACATTTAAGCCTTGATCTTTCTATGTAGAAATGGAACTATGACATTGGAAGGAGACCATTTTGACTCAGAGTGACTAATAATTGTTGGTAACTGCACCATAGGCGAAAGACAAATGGAGTCTAGACCAAGTTGTTGATACGCGCGCAGCTTTCTTACTTCAGGGAAATGTGTTATAATGTTCATAGCATGGATTTGTCGTGTTTGTTACAATAAAGTGTTGGTTTTCAACAAGCATAAAATTATATATGCAATGTTTCTTGTCAACAACTTTAAGCTTGGAGACAGAAAGCTTTTAAGATTGCTCATATATATTTACACTTGCCTCGCAAAACTTAATTCATATTGTTAAATGATCAATATTCTAACATTTGAAGTGGAGGACTTTCTTCAAAAGTCTGATTTTAACACAATTGTAATGTACTTTCATTAAATAAAATGCCATGCGACCAAATCTGAAATAAAATATCTGAATCCCGAGATTGTATTCATTCGATTGAAATATTATAGACGAACTTGTATATGGCTGAAACGTCTCGTTGTACGCGTGAATCTATACGGGATGCTCACAACACATTGAGCCAATCGACCTTATTAATGATCTATTGACTGATGCACGCAAACTAGAAGGTGGAATGAAATAGTGAATTTCTTTTCTTTTTGTCATAGTTAAGTCCAGAAAAGGCACATATCAGAGAGTGAAAATTAACATTTTCTATGAACATTTTATTTCAAAAATCTTACAATATTGCTTTAAAGCCATGATTGTAAGATTTGCTGAGAAGGACGCCCTTAAGTTTGGTCAAAATTCTTTTACATAAATTCTTTTGTATAATTGTAATGTACATCAAAAATTAAGATAGGGCTACCCTGCCAAAATCATACATTTAAGTGCTTATTTGTGATAAAATTCCATATCTTTAATCAAACAACGTGTCCCCTTTGTTATTTCACACGATAGAAACATTAGTTGAACGCATTTTGTGGAAAAGAAAGACAAATCTATTGTTATGGAGATGTTACAATATGGCTTTATTAAGCTTAAGCCGGTGCCTAATTTGCGACTGCTATATATCATGGTCCTTTAAAAAAAGTAGTAACGAATCTTTCATACTTCGTCAAAAACAATATTATTAAAACAGTGGCACACAAGAAAATAGTAAGTTATTAAATTATTAATAAGTTAAATTCTCATTAGTATGGGCTTCATGTTAGTAATATTCACTGCATTTTATGTATTATTTATAGGGAAAATAGGTCAAGTTAGTTTGAAATAAAAAAAAAACATAAGGGAGACAATTTATTCCAGGTTTTGAAAATTCATATATGTATGACCGGTTTGTACCTTCTAAATTATCCAAGCTCTACATGTTTCAAACAGACAGGTTGACTGAACATCCAATTATTGCCTGTATACGAGACCTGTCTGGGACTATAATATACACTACGCGCAAACTAGTTAGGAACGTTACCCGTGTAACAAAGGTTATTTATCCAATATATGAACTAGAACATGCAAATGAACATGGGCAATTCCAGTTGAAATCCATACGCCCCCTATGGAAGACCATGACTTAAAATCTTCTACACATGGGTGTAAATTTCAAATGGAGTCATCCATTGATATAACCCCATTTGAAATTCACACTCCCCGTGTGGAAGATTAAGATAATATCTTCTATGGGGGTGTATGGATTTCAACTGGCATAGCCCAATTTTGAACAGCATCCATGTTAACATGGGATGCTGTCTTCCAGCAGCATTCCATGTTTATAAACATGTGTTATTCACACAGTGGTTTATATTTTACTATTTTATTTATATTGGTTGAGTTATTGTATCAAACAATAATATCGTTTAATGTTGTTGTCTTACGCATTATATAGCTGCAAAGTTTTACAATATTACTACAAAGGTTTCCTTTTACCTTGGCTTGAAATCTTGCAATAAACGATTTACGAAGCCTCAACCCTCAATAAATGTCATGCTCTAGTCAAAGTGTTTCTAAAGACCCGGGAAAAGGCGCGAATTCATTATCTTATGAATTCATTATCCTGTGGATTCATTATCCTGTGAATTCATTATATTCCGAATTCATTATCTTGTGCATAGCATTATGATGTCATTACTCAAACGATCATGCCTTACTCAAATTCAGTCGCTTTAAAAATTGCATAAAACTAATTTTTCCATCTAACATTGCTTAAGAATTATTGAAAGAGAAAACTGTATGAGTGTTTTATGATTGTAACGTAAGATGGTAGAGTAAGATTTTAGATTAAGATAGTATCATTAAGTCATTTCTTGTACAGCGCTTTGACCTGTTTGATAAGGCGCTTAATAAGTGTCATTTTATTATTATTATTATTATTATTATTATTATAAAGAAAATATTTCCGCCTCCGTTTTAGAGTGGCATTGTTTGTCCAAGCTGCATGTAACGCAATATTATTTAACACTAAGAATTAACACTTCGGACGAATTCTTATCTGTTACACCTGGTCATACTTACACAAATGTTAACACGCTTTCAAGACACAGCAACGTCGTTGAAAATGGACCAGTATGAGCACTTGGCAATTATTAATGATGAGATAGGTTTTAAAGTGCCGTGTGAAGTTGGAAATTATGTAAGAGACAGTGACGGAAAAGAGCTTTTAAAAATGGCAAGGATGAAAGAACAAGGATTCGCGAATTCGCTTGAGCAATTGATCCGCTAAAGTAACTTTTCTAATGATGATACACATTCTGCTAAAGCAAATATTTTGGAATCTTTCAAACTACACGATTTCATTTTTAAGCATGATAATTGTCGACACAATAACTTCGTTAATGGTGGTACTACACCCCTTGATAAGTTTATGACTAATTTTGCATTTTTCTCAAAAAATAATAAAACACTGGTAACAAAAGTTATGTATATTATAGGGGCAAGGAATCCAGTTACTACACTGGAATTTCAGTGACTCAAGACAAGCGGTACGTTATTTATGATAAGAAAAGAGGTACAGCTAGAATGTACCCCATTTCTTAACATAATATAATGAACCACTTGGCTTAAATCTCTGAAAGTAATTGGATTCCTTACCCCTATAGTATACTTAACTTTTTTACCAGTGTGTAGTTATTTTTTGAGAAAAATGCAAAATTAGTCGCAAAATTTATCAAGGGGTGTAGTACCACCTTAATGAAAAGTTAATGAATACCACATCTTGAAAGATTTCAAAATACCGGTTTTGTGTTGTCTAGATGTGTTACAGCTAATGTTGAACTCAATCACGTATTAAACGTCTGATGATATAATTAAGTATCATATCTCTCAACAAGATTCGCTTCATCGGTAAACTAACACATGGTTATTTGACGCTCTGATTCGCTTGACCCTTTTAAAGCATCTCCATTCATAGTATAATTTACATTCATGTTTGACATTCAGTGTATTGATTTCGTCTCACATAGAAATTACGAAATAAAACTAATATTTTTTTTTTTTTTTTTTTTTTTTTTTTTTGCTTTACAACTCAATATTAATAAATATGTAAATATCGATCAGGCATGGAAGAGGTGTTAACAGAGTTCCTCTTATCCGTGTTTCTTATCGACATCACCGACGGCTCACATTGGACCAAATGCTGATTACATGCAAAATTACAGCCGATTGACCATTGTTGAATATTTTCATTGCTTTATCACATCACAACTTCTCAATTAATATAAGCCACATTTTAATAGTACTATATACTACTGTCTAAATATATGATTTCAAAATTAATGTTATCTTTGCCTATACGTGACTTGTTTTTTCATGTACCGAAAAATACACAGGTGAACGCCTTTAAACTGTCAATTCTTCGCTAGAGCTCTACGAACACCTTCTTTGAGCGTATGCTGAACGAAATGGTTTTGCGCACCCGTTATAATTGTTTGCATTGAGATCCAATGCAATTAGTGCTTATTTCACTCATACTTGAGCCGAACAGATTATAGCAAAGAAGGAAAATAAAAGTCTTGACTTGTCCTGAAAAGGTCGGCACTTCGATAAAAAGCACATACGTTAACCGCATTTTAAAAATGAAATTTAACACCACCGCTCTGGCTTTCACGTGATGCATATTTCTCAAGTCGTCCAAAATATTTCCTAAATAAAAGTGTTCTAACACAATATTTGCTTGACCTATTTTAATAAGTTGTCAATATAATGCTGTATTCATTATAATGCTAATTCAGGCGAAATGAGCCGAAAGGAAATTTCCTCTCCTTTGCCTTAGTCAAATACGATTTCACCCATGTCTTGTAAGTTATATGCGCACTCAAAGTATCCGTGTACTTAAAACAAAAGCAATATTTTAAAGACAATACACCTTAATTACCAAATAAATGGATAATTTTGTTCTTCGTATATTTACACCTCATTCGGCACGATACGACTTTATTCCTCAGGTTATACTAATTTAAATGGAAAATGAGAGCATTCAAAAGTTTGGGATATTTGTTCCTGCCAGGTGATTCCCACCGGCTTTTGTAACAGATTCATTACAGCGTGACAGAGCGAAACTCACTCGGCGTGCTCATAATTATCGTGTTTTGAGAGAAATGTTTATATGTAAACCTATGCCACTTTGAAACGCTCTCTCTCTCTCTCTCTTTATTCAAATTGGTATCAGTTGGGGAAAAATTCGTATCATGCCAAATCAGGTATCAAAATACGCAGAACAAAATTCGCCATACTTTATTTGGTACTTTAGGATTAGTGGATTTAAGATATTGCACTTGTGTTAGATTATACGGATACTTTTTGTGCGTAATACCGTATATATGAACAAGGATGAAAAAATAACCATGTGTAATTCTTGTCGATTCAGCGACACTACTTGTTAGTGATACTGTAGTGAGGATCAACATTCAATGCATATCTATGTGCGTGTGAGGTCGGAAAGGTGAAGAATTCTTTTACCACATTGTACCTGAATTCCACACTTCCACATCCGCCACTCACGAGCACATAGACACAAGTCTAAATTGGGAAATCTCCTCAAAATACACCTCATGAGTCTCACCAAAAGAGCTATCACTTTTACGAAATGGCAATTAGCAGTAATGTCATAGCCTTTTGGATGGAGGATCATGATGCACATATGGGCTCTTCCAGTTGATATTCACTCACCCTATGGAATACATGACCTAAATGATCCAGGACAGTGTGAATTTCAAATGGGGTTACTTAAATGAGTGATTCCATTTGAAATCTACACCCCCTGTGTGGGTGTGGGAAATTAAGGTCATCTTCCAGGAGGTGTATGGAGTTCAACTGGAATAGCCCGTTGGAGGAGATTGCTCTAAATTTGTCTGAATGATTTAAGTCTAAAAATGCGTATGGAATGAACATTCTATATCTAAATGGCAGAAATACGGTAATTACCTATTCGGTGTTGCCATCCTGGTTTAAAAAGATATACAGAAGAGGCAAAGACTTCATGGTTAATGGAAATACTTCAATCAAACTGTGCAAATTCAGAGATACAGTTCTGACAGTTATATTTTCTTAATGGTGATACTTGCTTTAAAATCACACTTTGAAGACAATCATAATTATAGCGTATTTACCTTTTCTCTCGTCTTGAGTGATAAAGAAACAAATGAGCAAATCAACAAACAAAATGAACCCTATTATTATGCAATCTGTAAACTCAGCAACAAAAATCAAACAAACAAACAACAGATAATCCCAAATGGCTAAACATATTACATGAAGTTGATTTTGTGGTAAATCGTTATTAGGAAACAAAGCTTATAATCTGGAATTTAATTTCAGCAACTAAACTCAAAACCCTACGGGAAAATGTTGACAGTGTCTTTATTATAAGGGCATGATTTGTGGAGTTACAAAATCATGCTGAAAACACTAACCATTATCGTACCCGTCAATTAAACATATTGCTTTCGCTTCTACTTATGTTATATTAAAAATAAATGATTATCGTAGATGTTTTTTATTTTCATAGTAATGCAGGACTCTTGTTATGTTAGTGTAAAAGCTACACATTCTGATTAACGATATTAGTATAAACACAGCACATCAATATGAATATTTTTAGTATATCATGATTATGCAATGGAAAATGGGTGCATGGCGAGTCTTGCTTTTTCTACAAACAATGAATGGACATTTTATTAATGCAACACAGCAATCAACCCTGTGTTGACTCGGTATAAGCAATAATGGTTGATGGCGAGGCTATTGTTGCTTATAATTATAACAATGTTACAATAATAATAATATTTCGTATTCCATTGTTTATAATCATGTTAGCTATGGACCACAGATAAACATTAATCTAGAGATAAAACAGAATAAATATTTTGATTTTGGTTCAGTTCGAAAAAATATATTACATAGCTCAAAAACAGCATCAGAAAAAATTGACCTTTAGTTTTCATTACCTCAATCAATTTTGCTTTTGACTATACTGAGGTTGCCTGAAGCAAAAAATAAAATAATTATTATTTTTCATAATTTTCATATGCCATCAGTACGGTATTGTACATTATATAGATCGAAAACCTGAACGCCCACCACTTGTTCCTCAACACAACTGAGAGGTTGGTATCAGAAGAAAGTTTATATATTTCTAAGTAATCATGGCCTTAGTAAAATGTGACACCCATTTTAAGACATAACTGGGCAGTAATTATACACTTTAAAACATTTGCGCCGTAATTTTACGGACATTTCCGGTTTATGCATCTGTTCTGTTGAGAATTGCTCTGTAAAACTAAGTACAAGCGTAAAGTATCATAAGAATATGAAGAATTTCCATATTCTCATGTATTTTCTTAGAATATTTAACAGAATAATTTGACAGCATAGTTTTTTGTTAGTCGGTTAGCAATGTTGTCACAAGTCATCCACAGTAGCACGAGACTTCAGATGTGACGTCGTATTATGTTATTCTTCCAAACCAAATATTATTACAAACCGGTGGTAACTTGCAAAAAAAGCAGCATATTGAATTAATTACAATTTCTATAATCATGTTACGTTTGATCAGTACAAAATATTTTGAACAAGTATGAAAGACACTTGGTAAAGCAAATTTTGTATAGTTAGTTTTGTGTGTATCTCCGGTCAGTGGTAAAAGCACACTGCGATACCAACTTGCTGCTTATTAACACGTGTACATGTGTTTTTGTTCACACCGAGCGTTGTGCTATTTTAATGCAAATGTGATGTTCACACCTGAAATGCGGTAGTATGTAGATATCAACATAGCACTATAAGATATATGCTGCTTTTTACCAGTTTACTATAAATTTGGAAGACACGGACGTACGCAATTGTTCCATTGTAAATTGACATGACTTCAGTTTCAAGAGCTATACGTTTGCGGCGTTGTACGTACGTCCGTCCATCTACGTCGTTGCTACATGTATTATTGAATAAATAAAGTGACGCATACTGGTTTTGCCTATTTTTGCCTCACCCTGTTTTCTTAGTATTTATTTGTTATAAGCTGTTCTTGTTAATTTTAAAGACCATATATCATATTTCAATTGTTTTTGGTATTGGACGACTCAGTTTTTCAGAATAAGAAAAACATTCTGAATGATTAAAGTTACGATTTTGAATATGATTTAAGTTAGGTGCCGAATTGGCATTTTGATTAAGAAATTTTGTTTTAACTCTTTCCACTTAGGGATCGACTGTAGACAACAAATTTCAAAAGTCTTTTAAAAATTCAAACATTTCAGAATTATATATTATCATAGAATCAGCATGAACAATGCATTAAAATGAGTACAAACAAGCCTAGTATTCGCTCAGTGGTTCTTGGGATAGCTCTTGATATTTGGAGAAAGTATCTCAAAACTTGGACGTTTTATGTTGAAGCCTATGGCTAGCACGCAGGGCATTAAAAGCAAATCAAGTGGCATATTTTATTTTGTGTGGATCCCCGGTAAGTGGTAAGAGCACTGTGTGTGATCCTCTTGTCAATTAGAAAATGTGTGTGCACTATGCATTACGCTGCCGATAACACATCATTTGGGTGTAAATTATATTTCATTATCCTTCATTGTGTTCGTATGTATTCTGACCAACAGGTATAATTGTGATTATGGTATGAATATGATAAGGGTGAAAAATATGGATGGAGTGCAAGCATTTAACAAAATTGAGTAAAATATCCGTTAGTTAAAACAACTTACCCAACATTAGTTAAAATCACTTTTATTAATTGTCAGAAATCTACCCAATGTTGGCTATGTGGGTTGTTCACCTGGTGCCCATTTTTTTTAAATCCAAGCTGGGTATTTTTGACACAAGTCGAGTAAATGAACAATACACATAGCAGGGCAAAGATTTTACCCAATGTTGGTATGTACGAACTTTGGGCAAATTTCTGAAAATAAAGTAAAAAATTTAACTAGGATGAAATTTAACCAATGTTAGGTAAAACGGTTTATCCAGTATTCAAACAGTACCCAGAGTTCTGCAGTGTGTTTCTCCTCAGTCAACAGGCGGCCCGAAACAGAGCATTTTACTAAAACCTTCAAAAAGTGTTGTACACCTTTTGATTGTTACACTCTTAAAAATATGTTACTCAAGTTGAGTAAAAAAGTAACAAATCAACAAATTGAGTAAACAATTACTCAAATTTAGTTCATAATACCCAACATTGAGCTTATATTATTAAATAATACCCTCAATGTTGGGTACTATTTATCAATAGGAGCTGAATGTTGGGTATTATTTCCTCAATTTGAGTAAGTTTTTACTGAAGTTGAGTAAAATATTTTTAAGAGTGTAGAAATTAGTGCAAAGTACTTGACAACCTATAACGCGTTTGCTATTACATGTACACTCCAACTATTCTACGATGGATAATCATGATAATGTTAATGCAAATATGACTAAATGATAATGAAAACTAGATGATTATGGGCTACTTCAAAACAGTTACCTCGTCGCTGAAGATGATCTGGGGTTAAACAAAGATAATAAAATACATAATTACTTTTTCATATCATGCAGTAAATAATAAATATTGAGACGGAATGCAATAAAATCTAACATCTACATAGAAATAAAAATTCAATGATTCCAATTTATTGCAATCAGTAATTGTTTAACAGGGTTAATTAAATCTATAATTATACTCTTTATAATACTTGTAAATACGTTGTTTACGTGTAGATAAAAACATTTAGCTATGAAAAAATAGATAAGCCGTAATTATAATGATAAATAACCTCTTTTGACTTAATAATGGTATTCTTCCCGTTATACACTGTTGAATGTGAACCTATATGGTGTTTCTGTATGCATCATTTATTATTTTGATAACAAGTTTGTGACGCCTTTATTGTTATTATACCTACCATTTCAAATCAAATATCTTTAGCTCGTTCGTAAAAAATAAAGAGCAGTATTTGACAACTCGGTAGACATGAACAAGGTATTAATGCAGTGAGCGTCTTATGGCATGCTACTTTCAATTGAATCTTGCTTTGGCCAGTTGCTAGCATGTGAGTTCAAATTTGAAAGTTTGTCACTATCTTTACAAACATTATAATGCCAAAAACGCTAGGAAAGTGTGCCTATTCAAGTAATATCACTCATTTAAAGAAGACATGTATATATATTGTAAAAATCAATGTGTCATGATTATATTCAGATGTTATTATATCGATAACATATGCCAGTCAGAATGATAACTTTCTAATATGTATGTACACTCAGTTTAAAATACAAAGTAATATGAAGATAATAATGTTCTCTATCGAAATAAATGTATCTCATTTTATATCACTCCAACCGAATGGATACCGATATGGGGATTATTTCATATACTTGCTGACGTACTGGCCAAAACAAAAACATGGCAGCTTATATGTTTGCTCATGAACCGTATGAAAAGATTACTTCTGTAGATAGTAGTTAAAATAACTGAACTGAACCAGCTACCGTGTACATAACCGATTTAGATGGATTAATATCCCCAATAGATAGAAAAGAGCCTCCATATGACAAGGGTGCTTTATATCCAACGACACCTTGATTAACGCTGTCTGTTATGGTAAGTCTTGTGATTTAAGAAAGTGTTAGGTTAAGGCGTGAGTAAAAAATTAGAAAGGTCACTAGTTTCATGTTGTTCCCTCAAGGTGGAACAATTGAATGTCAGTATTGCTTAACGCATTGGATGATCGATTGATTTTAGCACCAATTACCCAACTGTCTTATATGGTTAACCAAGACATCTTCATCTATACCTTTGGCCCCGTAAGGACCCGCCAGCTCGAAATTGAATAGGTTGAAAAGGAGTCTCACACTTGTGTCATTTACAATTTTCAGAAAAACGAAACAGAGCACACGGTTTCTGTGAACGATGGAAATGCAGTGAATAGACTCTTCAGAACCTTTTAACATATCGAAGAACACTTAAAATGCTAGAGAGTAACATATAGGCCTAAACTAAAAGAGAATAGTTAAAGTCTGTTTGCATGATTACGCAATGTGTTAAAGACTATATAGTAGAGACACTCGTTCAACTTATCATTTTGATTGCCTATTAAATTATGTTAGTTTGAACAAGCCACTACTGTATTCATTCGAGGAATATCAAAAGTTGCTTAGAGAACATTTAATAGTAGTTTCCTTGCATTCTGCATGAATGTATACATATTCGTTACCATGGTAACTGGTGGAATTGTTATGTGCACACTCAAAAATGAATCACTTTATCTATAGATGCGTTGTCAAAAACACTCGTGATGTAGATTAGGTTATTTGACTACTAATGTATCAATTGAAAATATCAATGCGAATGTCAATAATTCAATACATAACTATCGTTTTTTAAGTATCTTGCCGTGCCTTTGATTCGTGTATTCGTTGCCAATATTCTCATCGACATTTTTAAATGATGATGATGATGGAATCATGATACCAAAATACCTTTCTAAGCTATTCATATTGACGAATAGTTCTGTCAATGACATGGTACAAACTCCTGTCCACTACTGAGGTTCAGTTGATCTTATAATACCTTGGATGAATTCTGACATATTTAAATATACTGAAATAATAATAACACTGTCAAAGGGGTCAATTGAAGTAAGATTAAAAGCTCTTATGGGTACCTTGTTTATAACCTTTTGTAATTAATTCCCAGTAGAAATTCAACGCTAATGATTTAAGAGTTTAAGACCACACCATAAGAGTAGCCTAGATTAAAGGGTCATTTTTTCAGATTTATCAAGGGAAATCTTATGAACCAAGAAATTGTAAATACGGCGTTCCTTCCACGTGTGTTGGTTTGTTTGTTTAATGTGGTCTTTGACCTGGGTTACTCATCGCTGGATGATACGAGTAATCCTCTGGATGTTCTTCCACGTATAATATAAAATATTGGCAATAGTTTGAAAACCAACTCTTTTTAATATACACATATTTTATGAATAAAATTAATTTTATTTCGACACATTAGTTCGTATTACATATCTTGATCTTATGAATATTGTAAAGAAATCTCCGTATATCTGTTTCCGATACCTGACTGGTGGAATAGAATACGGTGGAGTTGCCGTGATGCAAATTACCTGTAAGTATTGGCCCAAATATAAATTAGAACTCCCTATCAGTCACAACATATCCATATATCCTATGTACTAATACATTGTACGGCCTACTCCAAGTATTCGAGCATTATTGCTGACGGGTGTTTATTTATTGACCTAAAATTAATAGTCACGGGGTGCTGGTTATTCCGTCTCTGCAGTACAACAACCCATGAGCTATTCCAGTTGAAGTTCATAGAAAGAATGATTCCATGAATTTAATCCCCCACATAGGTAGTATAGATTTCAAATGGAGTCACTCATTCAGGTAACCCCATTTGAAATTCAAACTCCCTGTGTTGAAGATTAAGGTCATGTCTTCCACAGGGGGTGTGGATTTCGAATGGAATAACCCAATGTTGTTTATTCCGTAGAGCTTGCAGGAAAGTGAGGAATACACTCCTGAGTGACTCTAAACATGGGATGCCTTGAAATACCCTGTGATAATTATTTGCATGTTCTCCTAAGGCAGACTGTTCTGTTTTTTATTTTTCATGACCAAATGAAAAAAGACATTTCAACTTTAAGGCCACGGATGACGAGAGATAAAATCAGCCCTCGGGTCCGGAAAACCTTGTATGGTAAATAAAAGTTACGTTGCATTTGCTGGTAGCAATGTGTGCTCCTTTTTCCAACTTAATGAATATAATGCCTTCACTTATTTGGTATTTTGTACGCTTGCGTGACGGTACACTTTGGAAGAGATCAAAATAACATCACATGTACTAGCTTCCCATGGTGTCTACGCAGTTTTAAATGTTTTTACATCAATACTGAATACGTAGTAAAAATGCCAAATCAAATATTCTGCATGTTTCAATCATTGTATTCATGATTCGATTTCCGAATATTGCGCTTACTTGCTTAAATATAATATTGATATTTTCGATTACAGGGTTATTCGATCTTATGCAACTAACCAAATTTGAACAATAACGATCAGGTATACCAGTCTCAGAGATAATAATACTATAGTAATAATAAGATTACTATTATAAGATAGTAATAATTTATTTGGTTGAGCAAGAAAATATATATAAAATGTAAATTAGTTGTCACAGAAACCTCAAGAACAATAATGAAAAATGTCAATCGTTTAATATTACACGTCTGTTGTAGCTTACTTATCGTGAATATAGATTGACTTATTTATCTATTTATGTAAAGAGAGCGTAACAATATGACTTGCCCAAGCTATTTATTGTGTAAAACATTCTTATGTTACGCGCATGTTGTAGAATGAAGAGAGCAGTTAAGTTATGGTAATGTGTATCATAATATAAAGGCATGTGCCCAGTAATTTTGTATATCGTTAACAATGATTAAACATTTTAAGTATTTCTAGAATAGCATTAGCGTATCTTTTGGATGATACTATATGGATGATGAAATAATTGACCGTCCGCCACGAATGGGTTGGCAGAGCTTATCGAGGTATGATCCATTGAACATCTCTAAAAAAAAAAAAATAAAAACAAAAAACAAAACAATAGAAAACAAAAGATCCCTAACTATTTGACTGATTTTTACTATATTGCAAACAAGCAACAGGGATCTGTTATAATATATCAATGTAAAGTTTATTTTGAGGAAAAGTTGTCTGTCCATTATCTCAAAACGTGAAAATGCTGACATTATAGTCCATTTATGCCAGTCACATATTGAGAGTCTGAAGAGTATGGGAGACCCCTATTCATGTCGCAGTTATTTATTTTGGCTATAAAAAATACATAGTGAAACGTGTTCTACCTATTCACAGAGTGTAAGACATACGGATAGACAAAGATTGGCCAAGAGGAAACAATTTCAATTCAAAACAAATTAATCGATAGTAATTGATGAAAGTGATCAATGAAGTTCTCTGGAAAAACATGTCAAAATCGAAAACGCCTTTTAACAGACAACAATGAGGATAATTGAATATGGACCATGTCACTTATGTAAATAGGAGAGGCAATTTTGTCATGGTTGACTGTTGTTCATCAACCTGACATTTGGACTACCAAATATCGTAACGTAAGTCACGGTCATACCGGTTTGTACACGATGTTAGCTGAATCATACATACACGGAAGACAGTTTAATAATATCCCAAATGTCACGATCGTGAGCAAATAACAGTGTTGAGTATTTTAAGGCTTATCACAACAGCAAAAGTAATAATTGCAGGTAATCGTTGAAGCCACGCTGCAAACACTAGCGGCGAACTAGCCCGGCCTTCCTTGTTGACACGGATCGATGTGACAAAGACGGTTACCTCTATAGCAAGAATCAGATCAAAAAATACTAACCGGACATGCACTTGTTCCTAATTAATTTGTCGCCTTTAGTATTGCATAATGAAAGAATATTAGATTAAGTATGATACTATGCAAAGGATTTGTTGAGATATATGTATACCAATGTAAAATGCATTTTCTATGAATTTGAGTTTTATTAAACTTTGTATAACACACATTTTATCACACCTGACACTTGAGACGATTTTTAGTCTCAGTATCCATACCCTTTTTTTAAAAATATTTATTATAGTGCCTAACATATTGTATATTTTTAAGTGATACAATTTACAATTTATAATTTATGCTTTGAAAGTTGCAATTCAAGTAAATTATTTAATTTATTTAAAGTAAAAATATGTAACTAAATTTATTGCTTGTAGACCAGTACCCTGGAGCGTATTACGGACGAGTCAGAACCAATTCATTATTAAACCTTCAAAGCAACATTCAATAACCTACAACCCTTTAGTTTGCATATGTTGACTGCTCGCTATAAACTCTACTATAATGTAATTTACTAATAATATTCTATGCTGAATTTGCTTGTTATTTAGAATGTCAGTACTGTACGTGTTCACCGGCAGCAAGATACTAACACATCATTGACGCCGTATGAAAACAACCAACTATTTTATCACAATTTTAATTTCAAGTCACATGTGGGTGTTGGATATTGGTTTATAGTGTGTTTTGCCAGATTCATTTTTCACATTATTTTCTTATTAGCATATCATTTTCATAGTTGAGACAATCTACCAAATATATTAAGTTATTTTTGATACAGGTACACTTTCGTCATTTTCAATTTCAGAATTGAGAATTCATACCTAAAGTGGGAACATTTCATCAAATAAGATTTCATCAAATAAAGACGTTTTAAAGTAAATTAATAAAAGGATTATTTTAATAATATTAATTACCAAAGATTCTCATCCACGAATTTGGCATACATTGTGCCTTGAAGAAAGATAAAAGCACCCACATGGATGATGTAGCGTAACACACAGTTAAAAGACAATATCACCCGTAACTATTCGACAGGCAAGTGTAATTGCACCATTGACCATGAAGCATCCTATTTTGTCAATTCACCCGTGAAATTGGCAACATCGGTTTGGAACAAATGTGGTGACAAAATGTGCAAATAAAATGTCAAAAAAAGGACATTTTCAAAGATGTAAAACCGGATACATTAATATCAATATCGAAGGTCAGTAACTGCGGCCTATTCATAAGCGTCATACTAATTGTCAATAATCTTTTGTGTTTTAATAGCCGAATGATGGATTATT
Organism: Amphiura filiformis; assembly: GCF_039555335.1. Lineage (NCBI taxonomy): Eukaryota > Metazoa > Echinodermata > Ophiuroidea > Amphilepidida > Amphiuridae > Amphiura > Amphiura filiformis. Next base: position 38,398,084 of record NC_092636.1, on the reverse strand, counting down.
CTAAATTCTTCTTTCTGTATGTAATGTCAGGTATATATGTCTGTCATCCATTATTCGGTAGTAATGTGACTGAAAATCCTCAATATCGATCATAATTCTGAGTCATGTTGCCATAGGTTACATGTTACTATCCTAAAGGCGTCATTTCTATATGTAGGACACAATCTGAGTGTAAGGCAACTTTGTGAACTTTAATATGACCTTTGATTTGTGTTTTTACTTTATTTATTTAAGTAACACGGTATAGTTAGCAATCTTAAGCAGTATTTGATTTGACAAAAACAAATATTATACGGAAATATAATTATATTTTAGTTGACCTGTAGATTTAAACAGGTGATCTGCTAAAATTGCGGTGTTATTGTCATAGTTAAGGAAACCAACCAAATAAGTGAAAACTATTTTTGATACAGAAACACTTTTATGAATCTTTTAATTTCGGATTTAAGAATATAATCTGAAGTCGGAACATTTCATCAAATAAATGTATAAAATTACGTTTCAAACTCAATTCATAGATGGATCTTAAAATTATCTTTCCAGAATAATCACATTCAGGACTTGAACACTTGCATTGTGCCTTGAGTTCAAGAAACAACGCATCCATGTATTGTAACACATGATTACAAATAATGTCACCCCGTAACAACATCGACAGATAAATGTAATGGCCCATTGGCCTTGAAGCATCCTAGTTTGTCAAACCACCCGTGAAATTGGCAACATTGGTTTGGAACAAAAATTGATAAACAGATATGTTGACAAATTTTCCAATAAATATGTAAAAGAAAGTACATTCTCAAGGATATTAAACCGGATACAGTAATCCATTACATACGTACAGGCTCGTACTAAATTGTCAATATTCTTTAGGCGAATAATGCATTGTTCTAAATGTCTTCTTTTGTATTAAGGAAAATTGACAGGTACGGGTCTTTCATCGATTGTTCAGTAATAATGTAACATAAATCGTTCAAATCAAACTCAAGTTAATTCCGAGTCATGTTGACATTGGCTACATATTGCCATGGTTACTAACATCCATCTAGAATATTTCAGAATCTGGGATACCTAAAAGCGCAATTTCTAAAATTAAGACATATCTGATTGTAGGACAGTTTCGTGAAGTTACCTTTGGTTTTTGTTTTACTATTGACTATACACAATTTTAAGCATAACATATTTATTTTGATAAAATATCAAATTTAATTATTATATGAAAATATTATTTTATTTGTCCTATATTTGAAAGGGTGATCTACAAAAAAAATTGCGGTGTTCAAACTCCAACAGGACATTCATTGCCATAATATATTTGAATAAAGTAACGCCCTATAGGTTTGCTAGTTACCGTATTGTTATAATTCCTTGGGATGTAGACAAGTCACGTAGACGCAACATACCAAGTATTAATAACGACGCAAGGCTATGTTTTGCCTTCAAACAATAACAACATTCAAATATCCCAGGGTGTCACATCGGAACTAAAATGGAGTTATTACTGGTAAATTGAGTTCATAGGGTCTTAGGTTAGAAATAACAGGAATCTATTTCAGTATCATATAACATAATTGAATTTCTAAGTAAAGTGTAAAAAAATTCTAGGTTGTACCAGGGAATAGCATGATATTTCCTCTTTGGTGCAAACAAACATAATCAGTGCTTAAGAATGGAAATCCGATTCCAGACTCAACTTGATTTGCAATCACTGTAGTTTAAGTAAGGTAGTAAAACCTGTCAGAGTTACTTTGATCGTAAATAACAAGACCCATTGTTATTGTCCCCATTCTTAATAATATAAAGGAGATCCAATTTAGTTTCAAATATTTAACAAAATTTCAACATTATTATAAAGCTTTATATATGTATGACTAAATAATCATATTGTAGTTGCGCTATAGATTTGAAAGGGTGTGTTATTAAAATTCCCGGTGTTCAAACTCCAAACAGGACATTCATTGCCGATGCCTATTTCGCCATAATATATTTGAATAAAGTAACGCCCTATATGTTTGCTAGTTAAACGTATTGTTATAATTCATCGGGATATGTGCATGGTAGACAAGTCACGTAGACGCAACATACCAAGTATTAATAACGACGCAAGGCTATGTTTTGCCTTCAAACAATAAGAACATTCAAATATCCCAGGGTGTCACATCGGAACTAAAATGGAGTTATTACTGGTAAATTGAGTTCATAGGGTCTTAGCAGCAGAAATAACAGGAATCTATTTCAGTATCATATAACATAATTGAATTTCAAAGTAAAGCGCTTCTAGGTTGTACCAGGGAATAGCATGATATTTCCTCTTTGGTGCAAACAAACATAATCAGTGCTTAAGAATGGAAATCCGATTCCAGACTCAACTTGACTTCCAATCACTGTAGTTTAAGTAAGGTAGAACCTGTCAGAGTTACATTGATCGTAAATAACAAGACCCATTGTTATTGCCCCCATTCTTAATAATATTAAGAGATCAAATTTAGTTTCAAATATTTAACAAAATTTCAACATTTTTATACAGCTTTAGGCATGACTAAATAATCATATTGTAGTTGCTCTATAGATTTGAAAGGGTGAGCTACTAAAAATCCCTGTGTTCAACCTCCAACAGGGCATTCATTGCAGGATGACTATTGCGCCATAATATATTTGAATAAAGTAACGCCCTATAGGTTTGCTAGTTACCGTATTGTTATAATTCCTTGGGATATGTATTATGTATGGTTAACAAGCCACGTAGACGCAACATACCAAGTATTAATAACGACGCAATGCTATGTTTTGCCTTCAAACAATAACAACATTCAAATATCCCAGGGTGTCACATCGGAACTAAAATGGAGTTATTACTGGTAAATTGAGTTCATAGGGTCTTAGCAGCAGAAATAACAGGAATCTATTTCAGTATCATATAACATAATTGAATTTCTAAGTAAAGCGCTTCTAGGTTGTACCAGGGAATAGCATGATATTTCCTCTTTGGTGCAAACAAACATAATCAGTGCTTAAGAATGGAAATCCGATTCCAGACTCAACTTGATTTGCAATCACTGTAGTTTAAGTAAGGTAGTAAAACCTGTCACAGTTACTTTGATTGTAGATGACAAGACCTATTGTTATTGTCCCCATTCTTAATAATATTAACGAAGGAGAGCAAATTTAGTTTCAAATGTTTAACAAATTTTTCAATATTTATTATAAACCTTTATGCATGACTAAATAATCATATCGTAGTTGCGCTATAGATTTGCCGGATGACTATTTCGCCATAATACGTATATTTGAATAAAGTAACGCCCTATAGGTTAGGTTTGCTAGTTAACGTATTGTTATAATTCCTTGGGATATGTATGTACGGTAGACAGGCCACGTAGACGCAACATACCAAGTATAACGACGCAAGGCTATGTTTTGCCTGCAAACAATAACAACATTCAAATATCCCAGGGTGTCACATCGGAACTAAAATGGAGTTATTACTGGTAAATTGAGTTCATAGGGTCTTAGCAGCAAAAATAACAGGAATCTATTTCAGTATCATATAACATAATTGAATTTCAAAGTAAAGCGCTTCTAGGTTGTACCAGGGAATAGCATGATATTTCCTCTTTGGTGCAAACAAACATAATCAGTGCTTAAGAATGGAAATCCGATTCCAGACTCAGCTTGATTTGCAATCACTGTAGTTTAAGTAAGGCAGTACAACCTGTCACAGTTACTTTGATTGTAGATGACAAGACCTATTGTTATTGTCCCCATTCTTAATAATACGAAGGAGAGCAAATTTAGTTTCAAATATTTAAGACATTTCAATCAGCACATAGCCTACATAAAACCATTATGATAAGCATGTTCATATTAAGACATTTTATGAAGCTTTAGTACTACTAAAATGTCACTGCTATTTAATATCTTGATTGTGTTGTCTGTTTAGATTTTGACTATAATTTGACATCTTAGGATAAAGTGGAGTTTCGCATAAACTCTCAGTAAGAAATGCTTTAGTCGCATGTTAAAGCACACAGCACCCATTATAGAAGCACACCAAATCATGGGAGACATAGTCTTCAGAATATAACCTTTTCAGAAGCACTAGATTCGTATTTGAATGCTAAGAATTGTGTCTAGGGTAACCCTTACCTTCAAAAGGAGGCTGTGAGCAATCAACATGTAAGGGCTTGTGACAGATATGCGTCCTCCTCGCAGTTCACGGAGGGCATTCTGTTGAAACTACTCAAATACCAACCGACTTAAATAACAATATCGACAAGATCCGACCCAGTGCATACAAAAATATTATTAAAAACTGTAGATATTTTCTTCAACTAAGCACACTGTTGTTCAATCATGCAGCTCTAATAGTTAATTATGCAAATATACAATTACGGTAAATAAAAATATTATAACTAAAACTGTAATGTGGATCTAACGATTTATGTTAAAAAGAGCAACAATAAACCATTAGGTGGAGACAATACATAGGGCAATGACTGGTTAGATCTATATAACTCGCGAAAGAAATTCTCTTGCAAGTGGTTTAGATTAATTGATTGATGGTGTGTTTGATTGGATGGGGTGTCCCTCTGTATACGGCATATAATGTAATGCCTGGTGTCAAGACATAAAGGCTAACATACAATCTGCACATTATTCCTAAAATAGAGTCAGCATATTAGAATGTGGTGTGTACGTATAATCCTAAGATAGATGAAACGGATTGCTTAGCATATTCACACACATAAATAATTATGGGTTAAATGAAGCAGTAAATATACATCCAACCATGCCCAAAGATATACCCATTCACAAGTAATAACAATAATAATAAATTGATGCGCATATCATACACGGTTAAACAAAGCATGTATACGTGGGTTTTATGATATGACGACATTTACATGGGCTCATGTAATATATTCTCTATATATCTTAGATTAATCAGCCTTGAGTTAAAACAGAATTTAAACACATACGGTTATAACCTGTGTTTATAGACTTGTACAATTTTGACTAGATATATAGAGTACATGTTAATTGTGTTCATGTGCAAAAATTTCAAGGATGCTTTAATTATTTTGTATTATTGACCTGACATAAACAGAGCTTCGGCGTTGTCTCCAGCCATTGTTAGTGTTTTACAATTTCGGTTAAAAATAAGCATTGTGTTGGCTCTTTGACATAGTCGAATTATAAAATGGAATTGAAATAAATGGAAAAATCGATGGAGTATTAATTATGCTTTTATATCATGATTACAGTGACTTTAGCCGTGTGATAGTTTTTACCATCACATGGCATGAAAAGAAACCATGTGATATCATGATATAAAACAAATATTACATGCCAATATTCGTGTAATAGTAAAAACTATGTCATTTGGTCAAATTTTGACTGATCTATTTCCTGAGGTGTAGAAAAGTCAAAATTTGACCTCATGATATATTTTGTACTATCACGCTCATAGCCATGTAATATCTGTATAATATTTAAAGAAAGCTTTTGTATAATATAAGTATTCAGAACTCTGAAAACGGAAAGGAAATCCGAAAGGGGTAAAAGTAATGCAAACATTTGTTTAAAAAATCCTAATTCGATGCAAATTTAATGGTTTAAGACAAACCCGGCCGTTGCACCTGATATTAAGCGTTAAGAGATGACTTACTGTTATTTTTAATATGAAAGGATTCGTCAAAGTCGTTTCAAGGTCAGACTAGTAAAATCTTTGCCTAAAGGCCACGCCGTCTCTTATTCTGGTCGCATATAGCCTTGATGTACATTACATATTTCTCTTAGTATAATATTTGCGATTTTTTACTGGAATAGGTCTATAGAAATATAATATTGTATTGGAATTGCATATGACTATCAGTGCAATTGATAAATAACCAAGTAACGAATGTCATACCAACCTAAAATTATAAAGCTCTGACTGTGATTTGCAGAAATGCACATTTTAACATGTTTAAGAACGGGTGAATTGTTTTTCAAAGAAGACTTGTTAATAGCGGGTCATAAAAGCTAACGGAATCATCAGATCTATGACGAAATGCTGGTGTCAAGATCCTAAGATAACGAAATCATAAGAACTATGACGAAATGCTGGTGTCAAGATCCTGCAAATTATCAGTCACGATACTTTTAGCAGTAATATATGTTTCGTAAATTGGTTTTATTTTAAAGGTTGCTGCAATTTGTCAGATTAACGAAATGGGCAGTATTTACAAGTATTAATCAACTTAAGGACAGCAAAAATCTCTTTGAATCTAATCAGATTTACTAGGATAGAGTATTATAAATAAGCAGGACATTACCTTGGTGGAGTTACATATGCTACCTACGTCTAACCACTTTTCATTAACTGAAATGTACATTTCAATATGCTAATGCTTTTAATTGGAATGTATACCGCCATGGTTTAAATCAATTTTAAAAGCGGGAAATGTAGTTATCATGAGTTGATCTTCCCATGAGAAATCAATAGGGCTGAGCTTCGGCTGGTGTCGTCTTCAGCGTCAAACACTAAAGGGAAGAGAATAGCTCATAAAAATCTTTCAAAAGAGAGAAGAAATATTTCCCTCTTTTAAGAGGGGAGATATGTTTACTCTTTTTCTTCTTATATTCTTTCTGGAGTATCGAAAGTTCCTTCTCAATTCTCAGTACAACTATAAATACTGTCTGACACGAATATATTTTAGTACATTATGTATATTACGTAACGCTTTGTGGCAAGTCACATCGAAATCACATCAAAATGAAATCTGGAAACTACAACTTCAATACAAGTACCAATCGACTTCTGGAATGAATCAAACATGCATGACAAACGTTTGCTCACAATGCAAAAAGCAAAAAATAAACAAACAAAACAAACAATTGTGTTACCTTGGTTACCAATGGTTTTATGACTATAAATAAGGGCGTGTTCATAGGCTATTTGAGTTGAAATTCCATTCGACATGTTAGCTTTGGCAATGTATTTCCAAATACGTGTGGCCGAGTGGATAAGACGCCCGACTCATAATACATAGGTTGTGAGTTCGAGCCCCGCTCGTGCCAACGTGTTGTGTCCTTGGGCAAGGCACTTTATCCTCATTGCCTACTGGGGGATGGGGTTGGGTTGGATTGGATGTTTGTATAGTTGTTTGTTTCAATATTGCAATATTGGCGCTGATTAAGCTGCTGCCTGCAAATTGTATTGTGTCTGTTTAGTTGTGTTTAATGTACAATTCTAGCAATTTGACCTGCGGGTCACCATTAGAGTTTGAAATAAAACCTTCAAAAAAAAAAAAAAGAAAAAAAAAAAAAATTTGAAGAAAAAAAGTATTTTGTCATCTTTTATGACTACCTAGTTCTCATTCGTCAACGAAAATGTAGATATGAATGATGAAGAAACCAGTTGGTTTGTCAGTTTATATCTGAGAAATAGTTCAACATTTGAATCACACTTATAGCTAATAATTGTAGTTCTAAATTGGAATAGGTGACAGTATATACATTAAAGTACAGGGGACTGTTTTTGTGGTGTGGACCACAATTATCAGACACATCGTCCAGTGACCTTGAACAAATACCAAATTACATCATGTACGTTCAAAGCCGTATCAGGAAAAATTAGTCCCGTTGCATGATCTCAGTCACCAATGAAAATGTAGATTTGAAGAAACCCTGCAGTTGCTTTATCCGTCTATAGCTGAACAATAGTTGATAATTTGAATAACTGACATTTTACGACAATTTGAAGAAATAACACTTGCTTTAGAGCTAAGAAATATAGTTCAATATGCTAATGCTTTTAATTGGAATGTATATATCTGCATGGTTTAAATTAAGTTTAAAAGCAGCAGGAAATCTAGTCAGTGTCATCGTCAGCGTCAAACACTAGAGAGTAGGTCGTAGAAAATCTTCCAAAAAGTAGAAACAAAATATTTACCTCTTTTAAGAGGAGAGACGTGTCTCCTCATTTTCTTCGTATTTTGTTGATGGAGTGTCCAAAGCTGAGACCACTGTATTGACTTGTTTTGCAAATGGTTAAATTCTACGCATCCTTACTAGCCTAGAGTATACATTCTACTCATGTTTACCGATCTAGAGCTAGAGCACAATTTGTACTCAATCTTACAGACCTAAAGTGCAAACTCTACTCAAGCTTACCAACATTATACTACAAGAAATTTCAAATAAAACCTATACTTGTTAAAAGCAGTTTGTAAAATGTTTTCATTGTTAAAAGCAGTTTGTAAAATGTTTTCATTGGACTCTCTTAAAACATAGAAATACAAATTTCTTATACTCTGATCAGCTCGAATTAGGCGGGACTCATAACAAGCGTGGATTGATATAGAATAGCGTACACACAGTTTGGTGCAGCCCCTACGCGAACTGCGCTTTGCGTAGTGCGTGACTGACGCGCACTTTTATGATTTTACGCTGGAATAAGTTGGGGCTTTATTAACTCTCGCAGTAACAAAAACCGAATAATTCTCACCTGTTACGGGCTGATCATAGTATAAATTGTTTCGGATCAACATTCTAACCCTATTAAATCTAACGCTAACCCTAATCCTAACTATAATCTGTTACTCCTAACCTGCATCATAACCCCATATAGTAGGGACTTTTATCCCTAATCCTACAACTTGACCATAATCCTATTCTCTTAGTATGCTTGGGGTGGCAACAGTTATTCAAGGTCTGGAGGTGGACTATTATCATCAATGGTTGCAGTCAATTAAAGCAGTTAAACACTGGGGTTTCCTATATAGCTGTAGAAAAACGTTTGGCCAATTATGATAATGCATTGTACATATGTAGGTCCATGACCCTTTTTTTAAACTGAATAGTTTTGATGATGTTGTTCGTATCGTATGCATTATGAATTCAATGCACGTAGTAGGTTTTACCCAATAACACAAAAATGCTTTAAACATTTAAAATGTTGATTATAAACTTTATTAAAACATTTTAAAATAACAATAAAAACATTCAACACTTGCTGCAAAACATATTCTAGCCAAATGCTTTTGATGGGTATTAATATATACTGCGCCCAAGTCAGTTGCATGGGGCTTGCGAATAATTATTCAGTAATTAAAAATGAAACCCATGTAATCGAGATGATCATCAAAAGAAATTGATACCCTTAACACCAACGATCAATAAAGAAATTATAGCTCCGAAGTAAAAAACAACAAAAACAAAAAACAACACAAAACACGCAAACTATTAGGCGATTTGTAAACTGGCGCATTCAAATCAGAGACATACTTGGTCTACTCACTTCGTCAAGTACGAGTATGTCATAATGTTTGCATTATATTTAATGTTATCACATGCAGTAACTGTTGTGTTTTCTGGAGAATAATCTCCAGCAATATTCTTCTTCTCAAGGGTACTGTACTGATACCGCATTGTGACGTTAGAACAAACTGAACTTCAGATGCAGACGTAGTGACATTAGACAATATTAGAACAATCCAGATTTCATTTTTTTTTTACAAACAGGTATACAAACAGGTATATTGGTTTAAACAACATTGCATGTCGCTTAACCACGGTAGTATTATGTATTTCTGTTTAATTATGGTGTTAGTGTCTCGATTTTTTTAAATTCTCAGTACAAATAAAAAGGGTATCGATATTATCTGACACAAATATATATTTTTTATATGTATGTATTACGTAATATTTTGTGGCAACTCAAGATCACATCGAAATGAAATCTGGAACCTACAATTTTAATACAAGTACTAAACGACTTCTGGAATAAATCAAAGACATATGGCACAATGCTCACAATGCAAAAATTGCATTACCATGGTTACCAATGGGTTTGGGTGCTTTATTTAAATGTACAATATGAATAAATAACAAGAGGACCTGTTCATAGACTATTTTAGTTGAAACTCCAATCGACATGTCAGTTTTGACGATGTACTTTTTAATCTTTTATGACTACCTAGACCTCAGTCGTCAATGAAAATGTAGATATGAAGAAACCAGTTGCTTTGTCAATTTATATCTGAGAAATAATTGAACCTTTGAGTCACACCTATAGCTAATAATTGTAGTTCTAAATTGGAATTGGTGACATTATACACATTAAAGTATAGGGGACTGTTTTTGTGGTGTGGACCAACAATTATTAGACACATCGTCCAGTGACCTTGAACAAACACCAAATTACATCATGTACATTCAAAGCCGTATCAGGAAAAATTAGTCCCGTTGCATGATTTCTCAAATTATATACCAATGGGTATCTTCTCTAGCATTTCGTCGAAAATTACAATTAGTTTCTGTCCGGGTAATCAATTTCTTCAGCTATTTGGCTTTCATTTGAAGCAAAAAAACCTTTGTTGCCACGGAAAGTGATATTCTTCACAGAAACTGACAATTTTAGAGCACTGCATCACCAGGCCCGTAGCCAGGTTTTTTTTTATTTGGGGTTGTGGAATTCTAGAATTTCGATATTTTTCTTAAATAAAATTGCTGCAAAAGAGGGATTAGACTCTCTAAAATGTAGTTTCTAGCTAATTTAATATAAAAAGTGATCTCTTGGTTATTTTTTCTTTTTAATTTGAAAAATATGGGCCTGTTCATAGACTTTTTGAGTTGAAATTCTATTCGACATGTCAGCTTTGACGATGTACTTTTCCATCTATTATGACTACCTAGATCTCAGTCGTCAACTAAAATGTAGATAATTATGAAGAAACCAGTTGCTTTGTCAGTTTATATCTGAGAAATAGTTGAACATTTGAATATTTGCCATTTTACTAACATTTGAAGAAATCACACTTGCTTTATAGGTAAGAAATGTAGTTCTAAATTTGAATGAGTGACATTGTACCCATTAAAGTACAGGGGACTGCTTTTGCGGTGTGACCCAACAATTATTAGACACATCGTCCAGTGACCTTGAACAAACACCAAATTACATCATGTACATTCAAAGCCGTATCAGGAAAAATTAGTCCCGTTGCATGATTTCTCAAATTATATACCAATGGATATCTTCTCTAGCATTTCGTCGAAAATTACAATTAGTTTCTGTCCGGGTAATCAATTTCTTCAGCTATTTGGCTTTCATTTGAAGCGAAAAACTGTTGTTGCAACAGAAAGTGATATTCTTCACGGAAACTGACAATGTTAGAGCACTGTATCACCAGGCCCGTAGCCAGGGTTTTATTAATTAGGGGTTGTGGAATTCCAGAATGTAGATCTTTTTCTGAAATTCTTACGTACAAAAGGGGAATTTAACTGTCTAAAATGTATTTTCTAGCTAATTTAAGCAGTTTAACATAAAAAGTGGTCTCTTTGTTAATTTGTCTTTTTACTTTGGATCTTCTTGGCTACCTGAAACGTAGACCGTTTGTCGAATTTTGGAAGGGTGCGGCATAAGATATTAAAATAAGTCTTAATCTATCATAGTAGTTTGATCTCCAAACCACTATAATCCGTAAAAGGTGTTTGTATGATTACGCTGCAATTTTGATTACATGATAGTAATTTTCTTCAATTGTTTTATTACTCCTTTGACAATTGCATTTTTAAACTGTTCTTTTTAATATAGACGTATCAATTAGAACGTATGTGAGATTAATGTAGGCCTACATACATGTACATGTAGGATGAGTTTGATTGCATTTCCACAAATTCTGTAGGACAAAATCAATGATGATCAAAATTTGACGTAGCCTGAAGAAACTATAATTAAACACAATTATTTTGTTGGTGCTCTCCCCTCGGATAAATGTGATGCTAATCATTGTAAAATTCCTGAGGAGAAAACTCTAAATTTCGATTACTTAGATTATGTATGCAATTTCTATATACATGATTCGTCCTAGTTTGTACTGGTCGCGAGAATTGGATTATTTACAATCTCTTGGAAATCATCCTGGTCTTAATATATCTGAACTACATTGTAACGTCACAAGGGCATGACCAGTGGAACCAGAGACCAGAGACCTTCAGGGCCATTCTCTGGTATCATTGAGCTCTGCCATGAAATCCTGGCATGAAACTTAAACATGTGTATAGCATTTGTAGCTATCTGTAATATTAAAGTTATTGACAAATCAAGTCACAGACAATTCAAATAACTTGAGCCTAAAACATTTCTTAACAATCTGTTTTATCCGACGTACTTTTCAACAGGTTTCAATGTGACGTTACGTTGGTGACGTCCCGGAGAATGTGCCCTTCAGAGACGATGAAATGTCCACTAAGTGGCGTGACTCACTTCTTTCTTCTTGTCTTTTTTCTAGTTTTTTAATTGTAAGGACAGGTGCAAACCCATTCAATCATTCGTCTTCAATCAGTTGACCACTTAACATGCTGATAGCAATGCTTTTAAGTTTGTTCGTAGATGTTTGGAATGTCAGTTCATATTCATGATGGTTCGATTTTGTCTAGAAATACGTGAAATGGGAAATCCATGCCTTTGTGCTTTTTTAAAAGCTCTTCCCGAGGGAAATGACGTAGAAATCTTCATGGCTTGCAAACAAACTGGGAGGGCCTCTCGGCCTATACACAAGTTTGGTAATTATATGTTACACTAGTTTGTATTGGTATATAAATTTACTTCGAGAGCAGATTCAATAGTTTTATTCGTTTCAAGCTGTGTTATTTTTGAGAGTTTATGATTTAGTTTTCATCGTTATTCATATGAGTTTTTTCATAAACTGAATTTGTGGGAATTTATCCAGCTGCACAATCTCCTAATGATTAATTTTTGATCAGCTTAATAGTTTTACCGTAATTACATTCATGTAAGCTTATGTTTATCACTCAAGTTTACTTCCCTTTCCACCTTTTCTCTCCCATTTTCATTACACCAGATTGTTCATCGTTCTGAAATGCAGTAATTTCTTCTTCTTACGGGTGCTTAGACATATACATGTATATTCTCAATTTCAATCAAGACGATGAGCGAGAAACGGATTTGAGTTAAGATACCTCGCAGTCATGTGGTAATTCTAATATCTTTTATACTTTCAACCTTTTGTGAATATTTCAGCGAACACACCTGCAACTGCTTATGTGATTAAACGTCCAAAAATACAACTTTACGAAATAAAGAAGACTGCTTTGTAGATTGAAGACAAATGTTGAGCTCTATATCTATTTGCTCAGACGAGTCTGCCAGCTTTGCCATGAATACCTTTCTTTTATCATCTTTATTAGTTTTCTGTTGTTTCCTTGGGACCCAAGATTGGGATACGTAATGAAAATAAGGTCTTGGACATTTCCTGATGAATAGAATAAGACAAACAGTCTCTACAGCATTCTTAGCAACTTGACCTAGTGAAATTACTACACTCCGGTTGTGAAAATAAACCATTAGACCGCGTATAGGCATTCTGCCTTTTGAATAATATCAACGTGATTGCTACTTAATTTGATTTGCTCTTTTCGTTTTATATTAATTTGTCGACTTTGAAAGAAATGACCTCAACGTTGTGCTGTTTTGATTGCTATATCTGATTACAATGTAAATATGAAATAGCCGATAAAATGTGAGAATACATATTCATGTTGGGTGCAAGAAAAGTTTTAAAATTCTTATATAATAAAACAAGTTCTTTATTCACACAGACGGTTCGCCTGCAGCTGAAAATAACATGGAAAGACGCAATGTCCCTTTATCTATCAGAATGTGGTATCATGTTTTCTCAGTCTTATTATTTCTCGCTATATCTACAGAGTTTCCTCGTATGTTGTCGGTATGCACCGCTGGGCTTTTGGAAACATTATATCCTCTCCACCACCATGTTGATTTTCATGTCATATAAAAAATCTGATCCGTCCAAAGGAGAGAGTTGAAAGTATTAAAGTAATAAAAAAATGCGTTCTGCTTGATTTCAACTATTTAGCAAACGTGTCACTGCTTTGTGCACTTATTTAATTATGATCATACAAACGAACGCTGCGCAGCGTTGACCGATCATCAGTTATTGCACATACTTTCATACATCCAAATATAAAGGAATGTCACAATATGATCAGAATGGAAATATTTGTGCTCGACAAAATATTAATTTGTTCAATAAGGCTGCGAAGGGAATACTAATATATTAAAGCAACGAACGCATTTTTCAATTGTGGAAAAAATTAGGAAATATAATTTATTTTGTTTTTACAAATTATTTTAAATATCGTAATATAGTAAAGAAAGTTATAAAAAATTGATATAGAAGTAACCCAATTAATCTGTCACCGTCCCATATTTTTTTAGTATAAACAAATACTTAAAAACTAGTTCATGACACATTTTAAAAGCCTTCTGCTAACAATAAACCTGTAAATAAGAGGAAAAATTGACGTTTACATATAGAGGAAAATCGAACAATTGACGGCATCGATCAATCAATGCAAGATTATAATAACGATTTATTCTTATATCGCTCATCGGTGTATATATTTCACATTAGCGATTCTGTCATAAAATCATCAACTATAAATGATACCTGATACACAATCAATTATGTCGTATGCATGGTAACGTCAACAGTGTTATATAAAATATTTTGCACTAGAATTATATCATTTTTATTTTTGCTTAGTTACACACTCTATTAATAAAATGATAAATGACTGAATATCATCCTTGGTAATGAATTCGTTATACAACTCTCGTTGTTTTAATTCGTTTGGTAAAGCTTAATTAAATCAATAGGATAATTTCATATTCACAAATAACTATCAAGTGTCCTGTTTATCAACTTTAGTATGCATATGAAATATATTAGATTGAATTCCCACCGGATATAATGGTTTAAACAAATAAAACTGTTCTACTTTTTCGTAAATAATCATCTCCCTTAATATCTTATTTATATGTAATACGATGCGAAAACAAAAATATATAGATGACTTTACGAATACAAAAGTGTGTTATTTCATTTTCACCTGTTCTTTACACATGACATTTTAAACACAAACGTTCTATCAGCGTATGTTTTCTCACATATACGATGTCCATATTTTGAAAACACGTTTCATTCTGCTCTAATTTCTAATATATTTCTATTCATGGGAATTCAATTTTTCCGCTGTAGCTGTTCACAAAAGTTGTCGCCTCCGGTTGCAACCAGCTCCTGGCAAAAACCACCCGGTCTTTTTTGTTAAGGTTACACGCCTTAGTTATTCAGTACATTCATGAAAAAATTAAGCAGGGAAAACGCGGGACGACTTGTAGCGGTTCAGTATCGATTTTAATTCCCTAATATTGGTTATAACGGGCCTATAGCCTCAAGGCATATAGAAAACTGTTTTTTTTTACCAAAGGTATTGTGTTTATTAAGTTCTATGCCGTACGTCTATTAACACTAGCTCGTACGTACCTAGCTTGCTGGAGAAAAATTTCAGCTTCGCTAGCATGACTGATATGATTAATTGTTTTTACTAGTAAAGATCACCATGGTACACGACTAAAGCATTAGGCAGATTCATCTACCTAAACAATAAAGAATATTAAAACGTTCACAACTAATTTGCAATTTGCTGCTCTCAATACTGTTTTTTCTGAAATACAAACGCAATGTGATACCTTCATTATTATATGATTTAGTTTAATGAAGACGCATTAAATAATTTTGTTGCTCTAACTAATTGTTCGTTATATAATACAAGAAAAAAATACAAAATGTTGTATTACTCACATGTATAGCGGGTCCATAGTTGGGTTATGTGCCAAAGATTGACGTATCAATAAAACTGTTAACATTGGCCAAAGTATTGAAGCCATTTTGTTGTGATTCCAATAGGCCTTTTCTTCCAATTCCGCGTATCACGGTGTTTGATGCTTGCACTTAAGGGAGTGTCAAGCCAGCAATTGAACGTTGTGGCAATACCTGGCGCTACAATCAAATAACGTTGCCTGATCTATACGTGCTTGTATATAAGAACAGGAACGACACAATGGGGCCCCTTCAAATGCAAATCGCAAGGTGCCAATATGTGTGGAATCGATTCGTGGTCGCTATCCACTATATACGCCAGTGCAGTACCTTAGAGAGATGCTGAGTCGACATTTATATTTGGTAGACTACCATTCGCATTGGACAGTCAGGTGGTAATAATTTTGGATTAAGAAGTAGATATAAAACTCGGTATTCATACCAATAAATGTATCAGGGGGCTCGCGATAGGTTTTTTGCCTGGTTGTAATAATGTTCTGACATCATAATAATTGCCAATGCCATTTTGAAAAGTGGCGCTGTTTATCTTACGCGGTGAAGGTAAATAGTGCCTCAATATTGGGCAAGCAAAGCTAAGCAATAGACTCGTTTCCTCATTGAATTCTGACAGTATGATGTACAACTTCAACGCGTTTACGAATGCAAGATCTGACAACTTAGCCATGTTATGTACAGATCGATGTCAGGACGCTGCAGGGGTTTCATTTTCCCCAAGAGTCATGAGATCTTGGCTTCCCGGTTACATCTAAAAGGAGTAAAGGTGGCTATTATTATAGATATAAGGGCGACACATATGACGAGAGCACTTGCAATTACTACTCAGGGAATTTCACTCCACATTTTATGCCCAGGGGCGTTAATATTCATATGTTTTCTAAAAGAGATTTTTTTATGCAAGATAGGGGAAGGTGAGATTATAAAACGTAAGCAAAGCTCTTCAAATTAGGAAAGGCTTATGTAAGATGCATATAAATTGCCCTTAAACGAGCCCTTTGAGAACACCATGATGACTCGTATCCACAAGTTAAAGTGTAGCATCCGTGCTGCATTTATACTGCAATAGTATGTGGAACATGTCTAGACGATTGGAAATATAGTCCTTCGTAAGTGGTAACAAAAGATAAAATACGAAGACCGGCATTCATTGAATGCGACCAGGCAATGCTTAGAGCGCTTGAACAAGACTAAGGAAATCGGACCAACAACATTTTACTTTCCTAAGAACAAAATTAAATAATCCGCTGTTGCTGCTGGGACCCATGATGGAACGCAAATATTTGAATTAAGAAACCCTACGAGGGAATCATATGGTTGAACGTTGCAAAGGCCCGCTTTTTATAAACCAATAAATCCAAGCTTTTCAGACATCCTAAAAGAGTGTATCTATAACTATGTGATACTCAATTAAGCTCTTCTTCTCCTTCTTCTACTTCTTTTTCTTCTTGTTCTTCTTTTTTCCCTCCTATATAATTTTGTCTCCTTGTTAGTTGTGTGTGTGTATATTGTGTTTCGTATTTGTGTGGTCTGTTCATACGATACTGTGCGGGTGCCCAGTCACTGGTAAGAGCACCCTGCTTGACTATCTTGTATGTTGCATACATAATACACATCACAAAATTAGTAACTACCGACTTAGTGGTAGAACACAACCCAAACTCTGTATCAAATTCTAAAACTGTCCTAACAAATGGAAGTCCAACATTCAGCATGACATCATATCTATAGGTATTTCATCTTTTGTATCAATTACCTATAAAACAATATTATCATTGTCGCGCTTTGAATAAAATTACTGAAGCTTGTAAAGTTCTAAAATACCAGTACTTACGCCAATGCAACATGATATTCTTAGTATGTATTGATGACAGGGTACCCTGGTTAGAAAAGCAACAATTCAAATTGCCTTAAGTGCAACTTAGGGATCGGCCTCTCTTTCGATGAAAGGGTCATCATGCCATCAATCATTACACTATTGACACAAAAACAATCGAGGAACCAAACTATGCAGTTTTTTTTGCTATGTCAGTTTAAGGGTTTGAATAGCCGTGTTCCATAAAAAGGCACTTATTTTTTGTGATGTATTTATTTTGGGCTATTCCAGTTGAAATCCACAGGGGAGTATGAATTTCAGATGGAATGAGCACACTATGCAGCTCCATTTGAATTTCATACACACCCTCTGAGAAAGATTCAACATGAATCTTCGTCGGAGGGAGAGTGAGTTTCAAATGCAGCTGCTAGTGTGTTCATTCCATTTGATATTCATACTCCCTCTGTGGAAAATATTTCCAAAATCTTCCACAGGGGTGGTGTGGATTTTAAATGGAATAGCCCATTATGCGTCTGTTAGATTGAACCTGAATTGGAATCCCAACGGAATATTTATCTACACAATAACACACTCTAAACAGGCTTTTATTAAGATTGCAATTGCATTACTACGAATGGACGGACACATTTAAGTCAGTAACACAACCGATAATAGGTAATTGCAGCTACATAAGCTTACAAATATTGGTCATTATATTAGCAGTGAGTAGGGTACTAACCATGTAATCTGATATCGGCAATGTGAATACCATAGACGCAATTTCTAAAGTGCACTTTTTATTGAATCAATTTGTGTTATAGGTAGCATTAACAAGATTCAGTGATGACATTGGATCTTCTATATACATGATGCTGCCCTGGAGAGTCACGTTAAGGTGCTTACAATTGGAAAGGTTTGCAAACACTTCTATATGACAATTAACATAAATAAACATCATAAATCATTTCCAGATATTATACGGGTTATAATTTCATAGGCATTTTCCCCCTAACAATACGTAAACGTCTTCTTATGAATATGACCATATAATTTTAACGCAAATGATAGTATTTTGAAATAATAGACTTGTTGCCAAAATAAGATAAATGCAGATTTCTGTTTAGTTATCAAAACATTCTATATATGTAATTAAATTTGAACATACTTGTTAACCTTCACTTTATGTCAAAATACCGCACCTCACTTAGTTCCATTAACTTGTTTTTGGAAAGTGGTGTTAACGTGTTAAAGCATTTAAAATGAAATCCTCATTATATTTGTGTTAATAAAAGTGTAAAGTGTTAGCACATAATTGTTAATATTTTAACACAAATGTTAATATTTTAACACATTAACGGTTTAACATGTTTAAAAAGTGTTGCTCAAATAGTGTTAATGTATTAACACTTGTTTTTGCAGTGTATATATATTATTAAAACCATACTTGTTAACCTTCACTTATGTCAAAATACCGCCCTCACTTAGTTCCATTCTTCTACTTTGAAATCCTACAATATTTGGTATCTCTACAGAAGCCTCTGAATGAGTATATTTTCAGCTGATGTCATTCAAGAGTATAAATTGCCAAGTATCTAACATCAATGGTGGTATTTCGTTCCACAACCGTGAAAGGTTATCGCCGTAAACGGCTGATGAGTTGGAAATCCTACACTCCTATAGAAAGTCCCTTGTGCTAGCCCTGCCTACACTAATAATAAGCGTTCAACCAGTTCAATTTCCTTTTCACGTTTCATGTTCTCAATCATCCACTCTACTTTTGTGTTACCAAAATAGAACATGCTTGAAAATGATTGGTAACCATTCGTTTCCGATGGTACACAAGACTGAGACATTGGGAGTTACAACTAAATTTACCTATTATGACATGATTTGCAACTTGATGAAAATAAAACCATATACAAACAATGATATATATTCATACGTAGCGGTAAAATGTAAAATTTTGCTTCATAAATATACAGTACATTATACCTTGGTTATTCCAAGTTGATCCAATGTTGCATCTATAGAGTGAAGTTTTTCAAGACACATCGTCACATCGAAAAAAGATGGGCCTCAAGGAAGAACAGATGATTAATTGTGTTTTCAACTGATTGAGGTTTAAGTCAAACAAACAGGTTAAACAAACAAGATGAACATTTCTTACTGATGTTGCTTTAATAAATTCCTTCAAAATTAGAAACAATAAACAACGTTAAAAGATTTTTAAAAAAAGAAGGATCAAGATCAGGCATTTCGCAGAGGTAAAAAACAATACTGATGTTGCTTTTGCAATAGTGATTATTCCGTCGACTTGTTAAAACATAGAATAACTTGATATAACGTTAAAAGATTTTTTTAAATTAGAAGTAGATCAAGACCAGGCCTTCTAGCAACATGTGGCCATTTTGCAAGAAGCCTTAAATGTAAACAAAAGAACATCAATTTTCTTGATGGCTTGCATTGTTGTTGTTATTCCCGGCGCTTAAATAGAAATGAGGGAACAAATTACATATATACGTAGAATTAATGAGATAATGAGATATATAATAATATTTGAAACAAAATTAAACAGAAAAGGAAAACACGAATGACTTAAAATCTCACCATTCCACCAACTTAAATACATGTATGTTAAGTTGGCAATCGAGTTCAAGAGCAGGTTGTATCACAACTATCTGTTACCTTTGCCAATTATGTTGCGCCATCTTGGAGCCGTTGTTCCTAAATTAGTTTTAACACTATAAATCTGAGAAACCCTATTTTAAATGTAATTTAACGCGACAGGCTATGGCAATCTAGTCATTCGATAATCTTTAAATTATTCCCTTCGTCCCATCTTTCTCTCTCGCTCTCCCCTTCTCCATCTCTCTCCCTCTCTCTCTCTCTCTCTTGTCCTTTTCTCCTCTATGGTTATTTTTCTCACTCTTTTGTTTTCTCTCCTTGCAGTTTCATAATGAGCTATACAATCAGTTTCATACAATATGTACACTGTCTCTCCTACCTTATATTACCATTGCACGCTTTCTTTTAGATTTTTTAAAACCCATCAAAAATTTAACAAAAATCATTTCTTAAGTGATTTTTAAACAAAGTTTTCACGACATAATTTGTGGAGGTCGGTGGCCTGCACAGGTTTAACATTCATATTTTGCCTTTTAGATTCGTTTCGAGGATTCATCCGTTTGAGTCTTTTCAAACATCCTTCATGTTAACATACATGTAATTATTAAAACTACATAAAGCTTTTAAGCTCGTTACACTAACGACCACTATCATGCTTAATATTTATATCAAACACATAGTCGTAAATTTCCGAATATTTTCTCGCATAATGTTCACTTTAATGAACATTATATTTACACGATGAAGACATCCATTCCTTGTCAACTGCAGGTGTTCACTAGGCTATTCCGGTTGAATTACCTACACCCCCTATGGAATACATGACTATAATTTCCCACTCAGGGGTGTAGATTTCAAATGGAGTCACCCATTCAGGTAACCCCATTTGAAATTCACACTCCCTGTGTGGGAGATTAAGGTCATGTCTTCCATAGGGTGTATGGATTTCATCGGCAATAGCCTATTTCTGGTAAATGTATATGAGATGTATACTTCCCAACCGGGTTACTTTTAATAAATCGCTTTTTCTAAAACTATGATTGATGGTGCCACATTATGTTAAATAATACTTATTATTATCAGCATTTTGAACTATGCATTTATTCACATTGGTGACCCACTTCAACTATTTATAATTTTGGGGCAAAATGTGATATATTTTCAAAATTTAAACGGGCATTTCGATCCACAACATTATCCCCATTTCTCAAAAACACTTGAGATTTTTTATATCACTGCCTCTGGCTACAAATGTTTATGTACAAAATTGTTTTTGAAGATTAATTCATTTAGCTAAGATATCGTGAAATTTCGTGCTGATATTTTACCAGAACGAAATTACAACACATTGCCTATGGAGCAGTAATACACATAATCACGCATTCGCTCGGAATCAACTGAAATTTTTAACTTTTTCGTGGATATCTACTGAAGAATATCATAAAAAGAGGATGCTCGAAATACCCTTTAAACAACAACAACTTGCAACATCATTAATAAACTCTTTTGTCAAGTCCCTTAACGATACCTATGACTCGACCCTCATTGCAACTTAACTTTTGTCACTTCTATTGACTCAAGATAGAAATCGTAGCTGTTTCAATGGCGTGTTTCTATGAAAGACATAAATGAACGATGAATGATGCAATGGCATGTATCCAAAGACCATGTCCTCTACGGTCGAAAGAAAGAGTAATAGGTTGCAGAATAAAGCTGCACTGTCGTATCTGAAAATCATCCACTTATCGTCTTGTAGCACTTATGTCAGGATATGGAACGTCAAGTCAAGTTATACAAGTGTAAAAATCACTTTGAAATAATGATGCTTCTTGTCTTAAAATAAAACGTGATAATCATCCTTAAGTAAAATCAACGTGTGCCGCCATTTTATATTACATAAATCAACACATTTCAATTTCAATGTTCATTGTACTTCTATATTTATATAACAAAGTGATTGTTCTGATTAATTGCAGATGTAACATTGCGACAGAAAATGGGCTAATAATTATTTTCAACAATTTTCATTCTTCAGTTAATTTATTATCTTAGTTTACAAAAAGAGTCTTAGAAATTAATTTGAATTCAATCAGTTTTTGCACTAACTTCAAAAATTCTTTAAAATATTTCAAAAATGTATTAAAAAATCAGGTGTTTTATTATTTAACGTGAAAAAGAGCAGTCATTTTGAAATTAACGTCCTCTCTTATAGCCTACCCGCCAATCATGTGACACATTATGTTCGGAATCCCTACAGGAGAGAAGCTAACATTTCTTTACATAGAACACACTTGATTACATTTGGCATTTGGAGTTTCACACTGGCTGAATTTATCCGCCTATTTCCATGTAGATTAAACACCAGCAGCAATGTAGTTAACTACATTGCAACCCAGACGCATTCGTTATATTGACAAGCTTACCAATGTGTAGCATGTATAGGTAGTTGTAAGCCACTTGATGTGATTATAATAACAACAAAATCCCAGCTAAAACTTAATTATTTATGACTTCGATGTATGTCTACAAACTTGTAATTTCCACACTTGTTGAAAAGTTACTCATGTTTTTATTTATATGAAGGAAAATTAGACGATTAGTCTGTAATAGAGGTCAGGTTAGAGTAAATAATTAAACAAAACATAGTATCTCACTAATTGACCCAGTAGGTCTAGGTACTTGCAAAAGACGTTTTTGTTTTGTCCGTCTAAAGCCCTATATAAAGTGTTCAACTGATGTTCACTTTTGGATCTTTTATTTATTTACCAAAAATTCAATGTTCTTTCAATATCGTGTACATGTTTTTTAGGAAAACAATTCCTCAATTTCAATACATATTCCAAACTGAATCATAACAAAGGAACCAAAAAAATGCACCTCTATATCATTTAGTTAACAAGTTGCCGTAAATTTATCATATCGATGAACCTCTTATTTTCATGTTGCACCGCTAATCATGCTAATTTGGAAAAGAAAGTGTCTTTTCATGCTAGCCATAAATATTGCCACATTATGTAACAAATATGAAGCCTCTTCCCATAAAGCAGTTAAGATTAGCCTAATGACAGGGCGAATGGGTGTTTAATTGGTTGGTAACATACCTTAGGATACGAGAATTTGAAATGGTCAAAGTGAAAACAAAATCATATACACGGAGAGGGGAATTTGGTCCAGATAATATAATACCCATAAGGTTATTGGGGCAACATGGTTCATCTCCTGGTATGGGTTGGGTATAAATCAGAAAAGAGATGACGGAGAAAGTTGCAACCAAAGTGATGATAGGAAGACAACCACAGGAAAGAAGGCATGATTCTTCAAAATTGATTACGAAATGAAAAACGGCGATCCCAAACAAGCTGAAATCTTCAACTGTAAAAGATAATGACTATCTGCATTAAAAGAGCTTAGTGATATTTGAAGTATTTATTTCAAACCGTGTTAAGTCCACACAATACCAAGAATGTATCTGATTCCCCTGTGCGATATTGCAATGGGTTTTGATGCTATCATAGGTATTATAATTTCGGTTGGATGCAAACTTTACAAAGCAAACAGTGGATGGATGCACAGTAACAATACTGTTTGAGGCCTATTTTTTTCCAAAACACCAACAAAAATTAGGTCTTTTTGGGAAAAAATCCATATCTTCAATATGAAAAAACAATTGTCTCGCATATTGTTACATGCACTTTTGTTATGACTAATCATAAATTTATAAAATTTACTTGATGGTACAACTCATTGTTGCAAATGTCAAATTTGTCAAAAATTGTGATTGTATCACACAAATAAATGAAACATGGGGTTGTGGACTTAACACGGTTTGAATGAAAATAGCTCTGATGTCATTTACCGCGTTATGGACACAAAAGCGCAGGTTTTGGGATTACAGAATGCAAATCCGTTTTGCGGTAGTCTCAACCAATGACCTATTAGTCTTATCACTGCAGTTGATTATTTTAGTGTTTTTCAGTCTAGAACCCTCAGAAGACTCATGCCTTCTTTCACTGTGGCTCTCTTCCGATCAACATTTCTGTGCAACCTTCTCTCCCCTCACCAGTTTGTGGACACCTTACCGAAACCAAATACACCCTTTGGCTCCAATACGGAAGCCTTCTGGATATTCTCAGAATCAAAAGCCTACCATACTTATATATTTTGTACTGAGGCCATTTTAAGCTCTTGTAACGTGGGTACATTACCAAATTGAACATTGAACACCCTTTCGCCATATCACTACTGTGAACTCTTTTATGGAAAAGAACCTTGACATCGTTAGAATCAATAGGACCGATTGAGTGTCACCACTTTTTTGAGGATGTTGCGATACTGCAACACGTATCGCCAGTGTAGAAAATGTATTGTTGGCTTTTCAAGATGTTGGGTGTAAGGATTGAAAAATACCATTTTCATATCATTTCTTAACAGCAATTCACTTTTTAATAACACAACTATACCGAAACTGTATAGACAAGCCACTTCGTGATTCCAAACGAGTTAAAGTTTTCTCCATTTTACAGATTCTGTTCATTAAAATGGTATATGATCTGATACCATTTTGGCATGATTGAACTGTTTTAAAGCATGGCCCAAAGCGGTGTGATAAAATATATATTTAGAAAAGGAAACCAATGGTGGATGCGTATACTACAATATCTATGTCGGTCATTCATCTTTGTCTCCGTAAATATTAATCAAAAATATAGTCTAATTTTACACATTTGTAATTTTAAATGGCTGGTTATTCATTCAAAAAATAATCTGTTATGTGTAAAATATATTTGCTAATGCAAATATGTAAGTACTATTTGTAACAATTTGCCATTCCTTAATTTTCCATTACAAGCGTCATTTGTGTCAACAACAAAAAAACAATTTATTGAGTCGAAAATTAAAAAAATGTCATCATTATAAATATATTTTTATGACAAAAGATTATTTTTTGAATGACTAACCTGTCATTTAAAATGAAGAATTTTTAATTTGTCAAATTAGACTACATTTTTGATGGTTTATTACTGCAATATACCCACTCTTCTCTGCGTAGCGTCATAGGGGCACGGGGGGCACGTGCCCCCTCCCCAATCGATTGTAAAATTTAGAAAATCCCATAGGAAAATTGCCGAAAAATGGCATGTGCCCCCCCCCCCCATCGGACCCAGTGTCCCCCATCATGGTTGGAGCCGCCAGTGGCTATAAAACTGCTTTTCTGCCTTTTGTTTTCTTACTAAATTTATATGCATTTCTACCATAAGGGGTCGGACGTGATATCACCATTTTGTATGTCGCCATTAGATTAAAACGTTAAAAGGTGAACTACCTCACTAAACAAACAAGCGATGGTAAAGCCACATTGACATCATTAGTGGTATTTATATGCACAGATGAACATCTTATGACTAAATACCCAAATGGGAATTGCAAACACAAACAATTTGTATGCAATTAAACTAAGTTTCTGTATTTATAGAAAGATTATAAGTGAGACAGGACAATTTGTATGCAATTTAGATAAGCTTCTGTATTAATAGAAAGGTTATGAGGGAAACAGAATCCACCATAATGATGCCCTGAATATTAATAAATGAAACATACAATTTGTGATACACTATACGGTACTGAACTATGTAAGATCAAGGTAGAAGACATAGATGGACGGGAATACAGAAAATGAATAAGCTTCGTGATTCTAATAAAAATCTAATATAAGATATAATTCTCGATAACTTGCAGGTGATGGAGCCCTCTATAGTAAGGTTTTTGATAAACCGACATAAAGTTTATTGTCCGAGAAACCTGGTTTTTCGATCGAAAAAAAAACAACCTTTTTCAAAAAAAGTTTAAAAAAAGTAGGTTTTCTATTATTTTGACAAATCAGGTTGATTGATTGATTGAATTTATTTTAATTAACAACATTAAAAGATAACAATATTGCACACAAGTTTAGACATCTTTAAAAGATTACAATTCCATACTTAAGTTAAAAAAGGATCACCCATGAAAGTAATAAATAAATAATACTTGGAAAGGGGCTAAAATTAAAAAAGACAGGCACAGATTTGAAGGAAAAAATATCAAACATCATAAAAAAATTAATTAAAGTTGCTCTACTACTGTTGAATTGCACGTACAAAGAAATAAGATAAATAATAAATGACTGATGCAGTTTCCAAAGTCAATGCATTTTTAGCCAGGTGGTTTTTGATTGCACACTTGAAGTGATTTAAATGTTTGATTTTTTTTTTAATTGGGAGAGAATTCCTGTCTTTTATTGCACTGAAGTCAAAATGTGGAAGTAGCAACACTTTTGATTTTAGGAACTCTGAAATTATATGTGCTGCAGGGAGATAAATAAACAGGTACACTGGGTGGGCAAATGCCAACCCAGTAAATTATTTTGCCCAACTAGTCAATTCAACCTGCCCATTGCCCAAAAATGACCATCCAGTAATTATTTTCCCACACTGTTAGGTTAGGGGTTAGGGTTATGGTTAGCATTTCTCCCTATTCCAGAAAAATACAGAACTATTTTTTGGGGATTACAAAATATTATCCTGTTTTGCCAAATGAAACACAGCTAAATCATAATCCTTTAGTTAGTCCTAACTAGCAATAAAAGTCAAATTTTAACATTTGGTCAATGTTTGGAAATAAGGGCCAAAAACATGCATTTTTAGGGTGTTTTTCGTATGCTGTGACAGTCAAGCCTAAAGACTTGTACTAAGACTCATTTCAGTGTGTGCATGCTAATTTTTGGAAAAGATATATTTCACTCTTATAACCAACCATTTAATTAGAGTAACATAAAAAAGTGAAAATTAGAGCAAAATTCTGGCATATGCTCAAGATTTTGAATGCTTAGACTTGTTACAAGTCTGTGATTTTTGTGACTCGATTGTCAGAAAACATGCCGAAAATGAATGTTTTTGGCTCTTTTTTCTCCAGTTAGGACTAAATGAATGATTAGGATGGAGCTATATCTTTCATTTGGCAGAACTTGATAATATTTTTTTAATCCCAAAAAATTAGTGCTGTATTTTTCTGGAATGGGGAGTAGGGTAAGGTTAAAGCTTAGGATATAGGGCCTATGACTTTTTTTAGTCACCATAGGACTAGCAAACTTTAGGACCAGCTAATCATAATGAAACGACATGCAATTTAATCCTAACGACAGATACCTGGATATCTCTATTGTGTATGTTATAGATACACAAAATAATTTTGCATACTGAAAAATATGTGAAAGCAGGGAGAGGTTAACACTTATAACAAAGTAAGAGACTTGACTATGCAAAAACAACTTACGGAACCAAAGGTACATGTAACGTCTGTTTTGTGGGTCAATGATTTGTTTCAGAACAAGATGTAACCATCTCATGTTATTAAGGTACTAGGAAATTACTCAGAGCAACTAATGAATAAGGGCTAATTTGTCTTGACTTGCCTGCTTTACCTGAAACGTGTAAGAACGATTGAAAAAGATAACCTACCCCGGTCAAGACGAAATACAACAGATTTAGAAGCGTTGTACGTTAACCTTACGAATGTATGCCATGTTTGATGAAAGTGCATTAACGAGGTTGTTGGGTAGGTTCGGGTGTGATGATGGGTGCATAAATGCGGTATGGGGGTGGGGGTGAGCATAGTTATCTTGTTTGTATGTGTATCCGAAGTCTTTGGTTTTTTTATCTATACCTTTCAAATATAACGTGGTACTTAATTCCTAGCATTAAAAGTGCTTTTTAATTAAAATGTCAGTACATTGTATTTGAAGATGATTGCTACCGTGAATATCATTGAGCACTAATGTTCCGAAATAAACGTAAAGTCACTCGAAGGCCACCGACTGACAATATTAACGTCATGTTCTTCACCATTAAATGAAAGTTGCATTAATTTCCGTGTATTCTTTGGTTCAAGCTAAGTGGATTCCTGATCAATACACATGCCTCCCTTTAGGACCGGTACGACCTATATCTCGTCGACAGCAGGTGTTGAAGTATCTGTATTTGACGTGTATTCGAGAGCGACGCCGCCAGGAATAAACACTAGGTGATTCCTCTCTTGAATTTACATTATTGACTTTAGTTCCTTAAACTCATGTACTCACACGTTTATATTAATGCAGCTTGTATACCTATAAAAAGTACTGAGTTTATAGGAAATTGCATTAAATGCTCAATACGTTGGACGTACATTACGATTTGAAACCATGACTACAGATTTTTAATATAACAGAACAGATTCTGCACCGTGGACTCTGCAAGCGGACTCACCAACACCACACATACTAAAAGTATCTGCACAAACCCCTTATCAAACAATACAAAAGGCAGGACAACGGACACTTGCTTTTAACAGACAACCTGTCTCTCATAGTGCTGTTTTCAGTAACCGAGGATCCGAACAAAATAAATTTGATACGTACCGGTGACAATGAACTGCATCATTTACATTCACAAAATATCAACTTCACTGTATGCATGTCATTCCTAGACATGTTTTGAATTACTCGAATGTAAGTTCATACTTTTAGCACTACAATTTCAACTAACCGTGAATCTAAACAAAAGGACAAGTCCAATACAACATCATAGCACTTCTTTTCTGATGCAGATGTTCAAGGTCATTTAAATTGTTGTGCTGAAAGTCAGTTTAAACTTTGGGAAAATGTTTTGAGTTGTCTTGTAAGGCAAATGTTTGCAATTTCGAACAAAGCCAGTGTGTTTTTCACACGTAATATTTATGTTAACATTATGCTTTTAAATTAAGCTTTTGCTTAATACCCACAAAAGCAAATACATCATTATAAAGATGTTTTAAGAAAATGCTACTTTAAGTATCTTTAAATTGACTTTCGGAAAGAGTTTGGTTATTTATCATTGGCCTGAAATGTTTAAATGGGTACGTTTCATGTCTGGGAAGGTAACAGAACTGGTCAGTAGGTGTTATTGATCATACAGGATCGACTCCTTTACTTTTTTTACCTTACTTTAAGGGATCTAAAATGAATATTGCGTTTCGACAGTTATCTGCTTTCAAAATATCAAATAATTTTCATTTTTGAAAATCACAATATAATACAAATTTTATGATTATAAAAATTTGTATTTTCAAATTTTTGATATATGACAGTCCTCGAAGTAAATTATATAAATCTTCATATATTCTCGTCATATTGAAGATATGGATTTTTTCCCCAAAAGACCTAATTTTTTTTGGTGTTTTGGGAAAAAATTCAGATCATCAATACGAAATTGCTTTCAGTACTGTTAAATATCAAAATATCAAATGGTGAAAAAATCAAAATTGTATATCAGAATGACATTCTTCGTATTCAGCAAAATAAATACTGAGATGTTTTAAGAAAATGCTTTTACTTTAAATTGACTTTAGCATTGTAAACATCCAGTAGGTGTTATTGCAGCAACAATACGTTTACCAAAATATAGATTATGTACTATTTTGTATCGTCAAGGAAAGCAGAGAAATTGCTTTCATACACCAAATACATTTTTCCAAAGCATGTACAGATCAACGTAGACACTTGTTATTTTATTGTAACTTTTTATTCTATTAACGTAGTGTTTTAAATGCATTAAGTAACATCGAAACTAGCAGGAAATAAAGTTTCAATGTCTAGACGGAAGGTACAATGTGTCTTTTGATAGACCTGTTGTGAACTTGATATGATTAGCGATCGGTAAGTCTATCCAGGCTGGCTAGCAGGCAATTGATTTCTGTGCCAATGTGCAAAACATTCTCCTTCTGGCCCTTGCGGGGCTGACGTTTTCACAGGGTGTTTTTTGTGTGTGTAGAGTTCAGAAAACTCGCGAACGTCCAAGGCGTTTTCATTATGATTTCCCATGGATGCTAAATACTTCTACAATCTTTGTCCTTGTATGTACGCGCTGGACTAATGTATACATTAGTCGCGCGTACATCTGACCTAGAACTTAATTCCCTATGATTCCCCCAAAGTTACACTGTAACCATAGGTATTTGCTGTAACCAGTTCAAGCTGCCAATATCCAGATCCAGACCATAGGTATCTCCTCAAATACCTATGTCCAGACAAAGACAGATGCAATACAAGGACAAAGATTGTAGAAGTATTTAGCATCTATGGGAAATCATAATGAAAAAAATACGCCTTTTCGGACGTTTAAATATGCGAGTTTTGATAAAGTGGTCTTAAAAGCATCATCATTATTTTTATTTTCGGTTACAATTAAAAATATGAGCAATTTAAATACGTGTCAACACTCCCCTAAAATTACAAAACATTTTTTGCCCACCATCGTGAATAAAGGTCATTCATCAACTTCATAGTAAAATTAAGGAAGAAAATACTTTACAACATCCTCATACGTCAATTATTTTTTTGCATTTCCTAATTTTGTAAAAAAAACCCAATACGCATCTTTTACGTAAGAAAACGTTAGCTGTTTAAATATGGCCAAACCTGTTAATGAGAAACAGGTGGACTAAGTGTGTTTTGGAAAAGCGCACTTCAGTTGGTAATGGTAGAGCCGTTTTTTAGTGTTTCGGTTAGCAATGGACGTAAGCAACGGCAAATATGGCATTTGGATTTGTCAATTCTTCAAATACGTGTCAAAATATTAAAAATACATGCAATTGGTATCAAATAATGCTAAACGAGAGTCACCTTTAGGGTAAAGCAATTGTAGATATTGAACATGACCGTCTTATTATTACTACTGTAGAAACCTTCCAGTATGATCTTCTCATTACCGCGGCACTGTTTGATGCCCCAGGTGATAATTGTTGCCCCATTTCAGAACCTCAACCACTTGGCCCCATAAGGAATGTGCTGAATACATGCATTTAACATCGCATCTTGAACTCGAAAAAAAAAAAACGAAAACGCTTGAAGGATAATATGCTCTTTTCGCTATTTCCTACGACAGGAAAGAAATCAAGAAGGAATCTATAACTGTAGTTTCCTGTACCTTTGAATGTTTGGGGAAATAACTGAAGAATATTGACATTAGAAGTTGAACACCCTCAGCCTGTCACCAGTATAACGCCATGGATCAGGCAAATCATGTTTACATGTCACAAACTGTCACATTCTATAGTGCTCAAAGTATTCCACTCATGACATTTGATGCCAACCTGCTTTTCGTTATTTACCATATTGTGATATCTTATCACGTTGTTAAGTCAACACTTTGTTAATAACATTAAGCAAGTACAAAGATACACTGATATTCTGCGCAGAGCGCGGTAGTCTCTTAAGAAATCTTACGGTGTGAAAGCTCATTTGTACTATGCAATACCTCGTTATTGTTGCATTAACAAAGTTCAATTCGTTTGAGCTGTGTTATAATGTTACATACCGAAAACCGATGCCATGCGTACCAGGCACTCGTGGTTGGTAAGATATAGAATAAATTGTTCCTACTTTTCTATATATACGAATAATGTTAAGCGCACAAAGTGGTAATCTAAATCAATATTTTAAATATTTAAGCAAAGAACGGGGATGTTTAGATTAACTTAACTGTATAAGCCTCGGAGAAAAATGACGTAAAAGCAGTATGGTGTTTAAATGCAGATGCAGATAACACTATTATTGTAAACTCGTTTCACACTGTAATATCATCACGTTCCGAATAAAAACAATGCGATTCATCTCTGACATTTTCTATTCGGAATCAATGTACCGTTATTTTGTTAAACCTAGAATATCTTAATCATTTCGTTCGAAAGGTAAGGTATATCATGCTATGGTCACTATAGATTAAAAAAAGAACAACCAATTTTGTGTGTTAATATGTCGCAGGTGCCAGTGGTTATCTTAATACAGAAAATATACCAAACTACATCAACACTACGGAAAACTATAACGATCTCAATCAATTTTACATTTATTGACCAAGCCGTAGTGTGTTTATAACAATTGAGGTGCCATTGTTTTTTGGTATCAACAGTTTTGTCTCCATAATTTAAAGTAGAACGAATAGGTAATGGTATGTTCGATAGTTAACATAGTTTATGATTTAAGCTAGGTATTAAAACACCAATCTCTTCATGAAACAAAGTTAGTTACAGCAGACACAACTAAACCATAACATTTAATATTCAATACCTAATACAAAACTTATCAAAACTTTTTTCAAAAGCCCTCTTGTCAAAAAATGTCCTCTCAAAACTGCTTGCCTAGTACGTCGATGTCCTTCGATCTATCTATATTGTAAAGACAGAATTGTACTGGAATAGATCATACAAAAACACGACAGGTGCAGATAAACCTATGATATCCTGCAGCATGAGGCCAACCAAGTGCAACTATCTTTTTATATAATAATGAGCAACATGAGCGCTCTACGATGAATTTGTATGAAAGTTTATCAAGCAAAAGGTATGTAAAATTTCAAGTTATGAAAGACAATAACTTTGTAAAGTATAATTGATCGGCTTGCTTTTATTCGCTATGCCTTTAATTGAATTAAAAAAGTGAAGCATTAAAACATAAAGGTAAAGGTTTTAGCCCACAATTTAGAATTACTTTAAAAATCACTTTCGGTCATGTTGCTAATGGCATATTCGAGAGAATGTTAATGTATACAAAAATAACGTTTCAACATTTTACTTGCTGTGCTGCCAAACGTTTTAAAGAAATTTTAGCGATACAATTTTTCCAATATACATGTAACATATAAAGAAGAAACGCAACTTTATGTTATATAAATATATATATTTTTTCAATCAAAAGATATGTATTGTTTCCAAGTAAAAAAAAAACGTTTTCAGAAATTTTATTCATTATCTTTGTAAGTTGGTTTAAGGCCAGCTCGATAAAAATACATTGTCAAAGTCCTTATGAAAATGTTTATAAACCAATCTTCTTATCTTTTCCTCCTTGCAATGTTTATTTTCCGTTTATTAAAGTCGTTATTTAATTAAAAGCCCACAATACCGATCAAATCGACTTTTCCTGGAGTTTATCTTGTACTACTGAATGCAACGAAGCTGCAATAACACCATTCACGATTATAGGGCAGGTTCTTTGGGCACAACCTGTAAAACTATATTCATCGCAGACGGCTAAGTTATAATTAAAATAAAAAGCTTCACACAAAACGCAATGAGGTGTCTCTAACGTTGTCATCATCACATACTTTGGACTCAAAAGTTCAATTTAAAGTTTAAAGTTTATTGCTAATTTAATTCACTTTATTACGATCCATTCATCGAGAGGCTTTGCCTAATTTAGATTTAATATAATAGAAAGGGGTCGTTTGAGTGATATGTATGTGTAGACCAGACTTGATAGCAATAAGATCAATGAAGATAGCAGGAAGATAAGAAGGCAGTCAAAAGGCTATAATGCACGCCTTGCTCTAAATATAGTGCCTGCCTCATTAAAAATGCCAAAGTAAGAAAGTGTTCGAAGAGTTTGCGTCATTTGACACTATGAACAAAACTTTACTCAAAACGAGCAATAACTATGTTTGAATAGTAATTAGTTGTTATGAAATCTGGGACGGGTTGATAGTGTTATTTTCTTCATTACATTAAAGTGGATGCCTCAGGAGTGGATGCAACGTCATAGAATTCGTACATATAATAAATGCTCAATTGATATGTAGTATGTTCATATACTCGTATGTGATGTCTACAGATCCCTCGTATAATACACCAAATTACGCTGCATCATACTGAACTATTTTATCGATGAGTAAACCATGATAATTAATGGAAAGAAGCGTCCCCATAGTAAGAAGACCACGGCAGTCGCCTGGTTTAATTATTTGGCATCTAGCTGTCTATACAGTCCAGACATGATTCTGCAACGGACCCACAAGGGAAGAAGAATGTGTGATTAACTGTGCCGATTTCACCAAATTATGGTAATATTGTAACATTTCCACAAAAAATGAATTTTTATTTTCCCCACCCAAAATGTTAGCCTTCACTACCAGTTGTCCTCTCAGTCCATCGATTGTTACCAAAGTAAATCGCAGCATACGTTACAAACAACACGTATATTCATGCATGGACGTATAAATAAGACGTATAACATAAAGCCACATACGCATAGTTTATACGTCAGTGATTCACGCGGACAAGAAAAGATTTCAGCCTTCAAGTTTTACTAATATTTTTGAACTTAAAATAAACGTTGTGTTACTTCTGCGTTTTAGGCTAAAGTATATCACAACCGTGTAAAAAAAAATTTTAAACAACAATTAGGGCTTCCTCTTCAGGAAATATTACTGCAAAATGTATATTTTAGATAATTCTTTATTCATTTTTATTGCAGTATAATGGACATTGGTTTGTCCAGCTACGATATGAGTTTAAATAATCTTGAATACGCAGGAAGTATCTTGAATCTAACGTGTGTTTACATATCCTTTTTTACCTATTGCTCTCCATGAAATCATCCTGTTAGGATTCCAAAGCTATATCTTTTACTTTGATTTCTATTATAAAAATATACCTAAAGGCGAAAAAATCATAAGCCCATAATTACATTGGACGTAGTATTTTGATATGTCTGGTATGATATGAGGAAGAGATTCTCCAATCTTTTGATCTGCCAATTGACCTCATCGCTCACGAATGTTTTCAAATTATTCTTAACAGTAACCTTTTGGTAACAGAAACCTTTTGGTAACGTTTCTTTGATGTTTACAAAATGATTGGTAAGTTATATGATAATAAATACACTGCCAAAAGCACTTGGTTCCTTTCTAAACCAAGTGCTTGAACATTTAATATCTTAAATTATTTATTAATGTTTGCAAGAGGCCCATTTGAATACCATATCAGTCTAGACCAGATTTTATAAGGATAAAGTTCACTGATGATTGTAAGATGATAAGAAATACAGCCCTAAGGATTATAGGCATCTTTTCTCTTCCCTTTAGTCCATCCCTTATTCCAAAGAGAAAAACTGTGCCTGGTACGGCAGAGATGTCAGGAAGGCCATCTATATCAACATGCTCTGAAGAAGCAGTAGTTGAAATCGGTACAAGAGCCGACATGAATTAACCTCAGTTGTTATCACAATATCTTGTCACGTGACTTTAACACCCGGAAGTTGTGTGACAATAGCAGTTAACACGGTCACCAAGGTCGTCGCAGGGCAGCCAACAAAGTGGGCGAATGTCGTATGTCACGGTCATAAGTTTCAAGAAAAATGGTAAATTTTTGCACCAAAGTCGATAATCTGCAATAAATCTATACTACAAGAGTCAGAGTGTAGTTTGCTGCCACATGGCTTTCGACAACCTTGTATTCAACATGAATGCGATTTTCACAGCATTCATACTATTCATTAAACCGTTTTCCTATACACAATACACAGTGCTCTTTCCCATTGACGCGGAACTTTACCGATAGCCCTACGTTAACAGTATGGGGTTTTACTAGTTAACGTCGCTCATTTTGGTGTGAAAATGGACCAAGCCAATATTAAAAGTACTCTTAAAGTTCTAGAAAATATAGTTTTTAACATGTCCTAAATTTTAGCTAATTTAGATGTTTGGAACGCTTATTCGTATTTTGTGTCCTTTCCTCGAGTTAATTTACCGGTAGACTATATCATTTGCCTTTAACGTCTATAATAAAATGTTCCAAGAGGCAAAACTCTTCTAAAATTCTAGACAATATCTAAGCCAGTAATTGCCCTGGAACATTCCTAAATTTGATAATTTGATGTGATATGAACAAGGCATTCTTCGTATTTGTGAAGGACAATAAACGACAGAAAACCTGAAACTATGAAGAAATTATTTCAAACCGTGTTACCAAAACATTATTTGCTCATTTTCCCAGATGCTGGTTTACAATAAGCACGCCATTGTCATTTCGTGAACAATGCCAAGCATAACATTGATTTCTGTGTTCATAATCGGTATACCCAACTAATGCTAAATAGCCAGCTTAATGATTGCGATATCGCATTTGAAAAATGTCACTTGTCAGAACCAGATTGATCCGAAGATAATAAGATGATAAGCACAGTTTCAATGAGTGCTATCTTGGTTTAATAGCTCTTAATATAGTCCATCCTGCAAAGAATCGAGATGAAAAAACAACTGTGCCATGGTGCACAGAGGTGTCATTCAGGCCATGAGTTAAAATCCACAGGCAAGCTTAATATCAGTGGAAAATGTGGCAAGGGCCGACTTGAATTATCCCGATGTCATAATTAATACAGTCATATCGAATGAGGTTTTGGTAAAATGCACTAAGTCACATTCTCTTAATAACAAATAAAAAGCTACTCAAAAATATTGATCTGACAAGTTCTCTATCGTACAACGGTGAAAGCAAACCTATTTCTGTGTCCTTCTCGAAATCAATTTCCATGGAAACTGCATCTATATCATTCATTTTTTTATTTCAGTAAAAAATGTATCTGAAAAACTATCTTGAAGTAATTCCCTGGAAATTCTATTTTGATATATCTGATGGAACAAGGCATTCTTCGTAATCTAAGTTTCAATTGACTGATACTTTTTATTTTTTTTCATATCTCTTACCAGAACACATTTAGCAACTTCGTCCCAGATGCTTACTACGATACATACCATTTTGTTGTCACTTGCCTTTCGATTTCTTGTGTTCAAAGATGAATTAATAATGTAAATAGCCTTATTAATGATTGCAAACCATTTGAATTAAATGTCTCAACAAAAATTTGGAAGATAATAAGATGATAAGAAACACAGTCAAAAGGCTAACGGGCATCCTTTGCTCTACATAATATAGTCCATCCCTAGTTAAGAATCCGAAGAAAAAACAACTGTGCCTGGTACGACAGTTCAAACATCTAGCTCGGATTATTTCTGACATAATTATATCCCTGTTAAGCATATCAATGAACAGCTACTGTATTTCCTTTTACAATGACACCACTTTTGTAACAATCACCTTCATCATGGCAAGGGCTGACTTGTTATCACCACATATAGTCTTGTGAATGGGATTAACAACAGAATGTCACATTCCAATAACAAATAAAAAGTTACTCAAGGTCAATATTGAATCCCAAGTTCTTATCGGTACAATCTGAAAGCAAACAACTATTGTGTGTCTCGATCCTCCATGAAACTGCATCTTATTCTTCATTTTCTTATTGCAGAAGCAAATTATATCTGAATACCTACCTTGAATAATTCTGTAAAAGTTTTTGGATATGGAATGGTTTGAAATCTAAGTTTCAGCTGTTCTTTCTTATTTAAGCTATCTCTTCGACGAGTCAATATCATTCGGAAGCTTCGTCCACCTTACTACGAGACTGTACTTTTGTTGTCACTTGCCTTGACAGCCTTGTTGAAGAATGAATGCCATCCTCACAGCATGTATCCAAGTTGATATGGTTTTTCCACCCACTATTGAGGTTAGTGACTAGCGTTGTTTGAGCACAAAATAATGATTCTCACAGCATTATCCCAGTCATACAAACCAATGTTAGATAAACTCCTCAACAAAAGTTTGGAAAGTCTTTTCAAACATCTGTAGCTCGGATTATTTGTGACATGTTTATATCGTGTTGCATATCAATGAAAAGCTGATTTCCTTTCACAATGACACCCATTTTGTAACAATCAATTCATCATGGCTGTTGATTCACGTCTTGTGAATGGGATGTCAAACAAATGTGCCAAATTGAACATTATTCTTGCAAAAGCTGCAATCCCATATCTTTGCAATCTCGGACCTAATGCAATCCTCCAAGATGCTCCCCCCCCCACAGAGCCAGAATCAATGAATACCTACAGAATATGGAAGTAGAGAGAATGGAATGGCCTGCCATCAGCCCAGACCTCAACCCGATTGAACACTTATGGGTGCGTGCCAGAGTAGTCATTGCAACCACATTGAATGACCTGCAAGGAATCCTGGTTGAACTGTTGAAGAATGGAATGCCATCCCACAGTAACATGTGACCAAGTTGATATGGTTTTTCCACCCACTATTGAGGTTAGTGACTAGCGTTGTTTGAGCACAAAATAATGGTAAATTTGGCACAGTCTGTTTGAGACACCACTACATTCACAAGATGTCTACTCAGCCGTGAAAAGGTGATTGTTTCAAATGTGGTGCCATTGTAAAGGGGAATAAATTAGCTCTCTGTTGATATGCAACACGATATGAACATGTCACAAATAATCCGAGATAAAGATGCTTAAAAAAACTTTTCAAACTTTTGTTGAGGAGTTTATATTCTGCAACAACTGGCGGAGACGATGTATTATGTAACCGATGTCATCCAAATAATGCAGTATGTTTGTTTTAGATAACACCTTGACCATTGTGGTAAAATGGGCCTTGGTTTCTATACTCTTAATTACGATATGCATCGTTTGGAAGTACCGTAGAACGTTATCCAGACGCTAATCTAATATTATGGAAAATGATGCAAATTAATTACCGATACAAGCATACACAAACAAGTGTTATTGTTAGATCAATCTATTGTATTGGCAGATCTACGGCTGTCTCGTATTAATTTAGCTTTCTACAACACATTATATGCTTGTAGATGAGGTTTTACGGCATTTGTATTTTTGATGTGTGTAACGCATATATGCGCCCTTATTTCTTTTTCTTCCATGGAATCACTAAACGTTCCGCAAGGACGGCAAGACTACTATTTGTTTTTATTTCTATTATAGAATATACCTAGAGGCAAAAATAGCATAAACCAGTAATTCCACTGTACATTCTATTTGATATGTCTGATATGATATGAGTAGGCCATTCTTCATATCATGGTGAATCATGGTGAATTGTCAATGGACCTGATAACTGTGTGTCTTCTCTTGACAGAACACATTTAGCAACTGTCCCTGATGTAGCTAGATGTACACATACATACATAGAAAGATTTTTGTTTTTGATATTAATAACAATATGCCAGTAGCGCTTGATCCTGTGTGTGAACATAAACATAAAAATATAAAATATGTTATTTGCCTATACACTTGTTTTGTAAAGAGCGAATTTCTGTTAATGAAGTGTCTATCTAGACCTAATTACATTGGGAAAATATTTTATATCATCTTAAAAGATGATAAGAAACACAGTCATCAGGCTAATGGGCATCCTTTGATCTACATAATATAGTCCATCTCTATAAAAATCCAAATAAAAACCATTTGCGCCTGGTACGACATTGGTGTTATCCATAAGTACGCCAGTAGTTTAAAATAGGGTAACGACTGACATGAAATCCTAGTATAACATAACATCTTGTAACGTCACATGATATCGACACCAAGAAGTCATATGCCAATAACAATTTCAAAGGTATTTCTCTTTTTCTTAATTTTTCCTCATACAATAAGATATATTTTGCGTTCCAACGTTTTGCATCGGTATTGTGATGATCGGAACGGATCCAATTCAAGAGCCCACAAGTGTCAGAAAAACAGTACAAAAGTATACTGTCTGCTACGTGCACAGTGATTTTCATCCTTTCCAGTGTACTTTTGTACTGTTTTCCTGACAAAATGTGAGCTCTGGAATTGGCAATTTTTGGCCATCGAACTTTGCCTATGTTTTTGTGCCTACATATGTTGTTTGATTTATCGTATATGTGTATGTGCACAGTGATTTTCATCACTTGTTCTAGTGCACTTTTGTATTCCCATTGATTTATGTTGTTTCTACAGGTTTAGCACTTCTGTGGGCCTTGGAACTTGTAATTTTCATCTATCGAACTTTACCTTCTTCTAATGCCTACATTTGCTGTTTTTATCCCCTCTCTGCGTACCGTCTAGTTTGCATTTTACTTGTTTCCCCACGCCTAGATTATGTATATACCTTGCCCTCTCTTTCTTTCCATCAGTTGTTCATATTTAAGGTATCAACTTATATGTGTTTTGTGTCCTCGTCCGTTGGATTCACATTTACCCACTGTTTATATGTATTTTTTATTCAATGTTGGTTTTCTATTTACTGTGTAGACAGAGCTGTTCTTCCATAGCACCCAGCTAGGGTACGATATACCGACGTATTCCTGATTGAATCTGTTCAACATGTCTTTGGCACTAAAAGCCCAATGCTCAAATGCAGAGAGTGTAAATCTTTTCCAGTCGTTTGGCCTACTTTTGGATTGCACTGGGAAATCTAGCACCATGCATTATTACTATATAGTATCCATTATCTATTAGAAAAATGTGTCATACAAACATAAACAATGAAACATAATCAATGGGATTTATTTTTAAAGCTGCTTTTACATGATAGACAAGGCACATTCGAAAGAGATAAAAGTAGCTGCAAAAAAGAGAAAGGAAGAAAACTACAACATGGGGAAGAGGTGAGATTTAAGAAGGCGCGTGAATCTGACACAGGATTACTTTAATACTCTACTCTAAACATATGTCAGTAACCAAGCAGTTGTCCGACACAACAGCAAAATGCACTGACATGGAACAGCTTCTTGGACCACATACAGTCCAATAATTGACACCCAGCACACTGTCTGTTCCATGATTCTCACAGATTTCTTGTGCTGGGTGCTAATTATTGGGCTGTGAATGTGGTCCAGGTATCGGTGCATTTTACTAATGGAAGTAATGATTTATAGTACTACAAAGTGTCCCTGAAAGAGCTCTATCGTCAGAAACTTAGCTGTTTGGGTATTTTAACGCTACAACTAAACACAACTAAATAACTGATGTGTTGGAGGAAATAATCAGCTACCACATACTTTTTGAATTTTGACAATTGACCACGCCGTTCTTGAAATGTAAGAATTTTACGAAACGCCCTCATTTTCAAACCTTTCCACGCACATCAATCGATGATCTGTATTCGGAGTGCTAATCACTGCGCATCATCAGCACATGAGGCGTGTATTGTCATTGATAGATAGAAGGTGGAACGGATTGAAAAT
Organism: Amphiura filiformis; assembly: GCF_039555335.1. Lineage (NCBI taxonomy): Eukaryota > Metazoa > Echinodermata > Ophiuroidea > Amphilepidida > Amphiuridae > Amphiura > Amphiura filiformis. The sequence continues at coordinate 38,357,046 of NC_092636.1, read as the reverse complement.
GAGGCAGTTTCGTAAAATTCTTTTATTTCAAAAACGGATTATTGTCAAAATTCAAAAAGTATGTGATAGCTGATATATTCCTCAACAAAATCGGTTGTTTAGTTTGGCCCCCGGGTTTGGCTTATACGTTAAAATACCCATCCAAAAAGTTCAGTTTCCGACGATACAGTGATTTCAGGGACACCCTGTATATTCCCCAATCACACCATACATTAGCAGACAATAGGGAAGTATTTTACCCAAATGTTACGTCATGCAACGTAACAGGTTCAGTTAGTTCTTATAAATACAATGTCAGTAATGTACGTGTATGATAAGAAAGTATCCAATGGCTCTACCCATTTGAGTTATATAAGGAAGGAAATGGAAATAGCTACCAGGGACTCGCTGAGTCAATATCAGTTTAGAACACTACGTTTATATTCCCTCTACGTCATGCGAAATAATTCCTTGTAGTCCCAGAAAATAACCACCCAGAGGGTATATACGCCTAAAAAACAAAAGTTAACATCACTATTTGCCTAAGATAATTCAAACAAACACAACATAGTCATTTTAAATTATCAAAAAGATTTCCCAACGACCTTACTTTGAACTGCAGCTCGGGGTGATTTTTGTGAAAAATGGCATGGAACTTGGGTTATATTTTCTGGTTTAAGGATAATTGCCTTCTTTCATTTTTGTGAGTAGTTCGTTGTCCTGTAGGGCTGAAATACGAGAATTCTTTCAATCTCTTATCAGCCCAGGAGATGGATACATTTTATTTATACTGGCAGTATGGTAAACGTGAATCTGTTACGTCAGCATGTACTCTCAATAGTCCAATCAATATCCGGTATTCAAAATAATAATTAAATCATGAATAAAAGTGAAAAATTGTTGTAAATCGCATTGAAGTAGAAAACAACAACACAGTATTGAACAGGACTTGACAAAATATTATCAGCAATTTTATACTACAAACTGCACATTTCTACTTAAAATAAACAGCTGTCAATAAAGGTAATAAAACGATTAAATTAGAACGCTTCCAATCAAGAAGCCGCAGAAACAAAAGCATAATATTGGAGGAAATCAAAACTCGTTTAGAACAATAGAAACAGGCTCCAACCGGACCGCCCGGAACCGGCGGTCGACTGATGATATCAAACATGTCATATACTCTCCCTATTTCTCATTATATGCAAATCAATGGTGACCGTACACGACAAATGAGCCGTAAATGTCCTAAATTGTATTCAGTCACAGTGTAAAAATAATGTGCATGAATGTCGTATTCATAAGTACCTCAAGTTGGTGCGACATGTATCTCATTTAAACCAATCAATAATCCTATTGTTGAAGAGGAAAATAAGATTCTACCAATTCTTAAATAGCTTTGGTCTTTGTTTGCTTTGGCTAAATCCTGTTCAAGTGGCTAAATCCTGTTCAAAGCATTGTATTTTGTCTAGGTATGTATAGAAAGAATCGAGGTATACCAACTTGGTGTGGGGAACAAAGACAAAGACAAGATTAAAACCAATGCAGTATGTAAACCAGAATGGTGTACACTGTTAACTGCACTAGAAAAATCTAAAACCACAGGGGTGGTAGACAACCGACGCGTCGCGACGTTTCGAGCAGATAAACTGCTCTTCTTCAGGGACAGACAACAAAATATAAAAGCAAACAACGAAAAGTACATGCTGTAGTTTAAAAACAAATTTAAAAAATTAAAAAAAACTGAAGGCAAGTTCAAATAGAACTCAGTAGCAAACAAGACAAGCTCAGAGCAAAATAAGCATGTCTTGTCTTAACCTCTATGAAAGACAGTTCACTACAGAGAGAAACTGGAAAGCAATATAATTATGTAAATAACCAACACAACAGGACAATAGTGTATTGTCCTAATTGACAGGATGAAAATATCAAGAGGGGTCGCAGTCACTAGAAGAGGAAGAGAATGAATAGAGAGAGATAAGTGGACTAGGTATGTATAACCAACAATTAACAAGGGGAGGATATTCCTGAACCTCGTTGATTTGGGGATGATTTGAAATGACCGCCAATTATGACTGTTTGATATTTATTACCAGCAATGTGGAAAAAGTAGAACCAAAAATGGTACCATACCATTTTTTTGAAGGAGCAAAGTACAACAAACCATAACCCCGCTTCTGGATATCGTTTGAAGTCAAAGTTTAAGGCTTATGATATATATTTTCTAAACACGAAACAAAACTAAATTGACCGGTGGCCGAATTTACGGCTCATTCGTGATGTACAGTCGATGGATCTTGCTCTGTGGCATGTATTTCCAAAAGGTCCTATCATATTATGCAATAGTTAAACAAATGTGCGTCGGTAAGATACTGATTGTAATATTTTGATTCCCTTGATCAAGTTGGTGTATTAAACAGATTCCAGCCACTCATTCAATTACGTAATAGCAGTCCAGATAGCTATAAGTGCCTGATGCATGTTTACGTGACCATATTGACGGTACCAGTTCGAGTCGCCATAGTGTCATATTTCTTGACTGGTATTGAAAAAACATAGTAACAAACAGAGCATGGCAAAATGCAAATAAATTTCTACTTAAAATAAACAACTGTCCACACAAAGTATCTGTATATAATACAAACAAATAGGAACATTTTCAATCAAATAGCCACAAAAACAAAAGCGCAGTAGTCATTATATTGGATATATCATTATGCTCTCTATAATTATTTTCCTGTAAACTGTATGTATTACCAAAAGGGACCATAAAGATGCAATATTTAAACACAGTTTCAGCCTATTTTAATCGCTTAAAAGCAATAGCAGTTAGTTTAATCGGTAAGGCGTTGTTATAATAATAATATGCAGTGTTGTAATAGTGTTAAAGAACGTTTGATTATTAAATCTATGAATGTATTAACAAGTTATCTCATTTAATAACTCATATGCAGTTACCGAGATCACAAAGTTTTAATGGTAGCATGCAGGTAGCATACACTCAATGCTGGACGTACAGATAACACTACTTTGATATGTCTGTTTCCTTTTGTATCTACGTTATGAACAAGCTTCTACCTTTCGATACACAGGCTGCACAATGAAATATATACACCGATTTGATATTACGTATAGCTGGATAAAATCTACCTTCTGGTGGCGTAGTAATGAATATTCATTAATTGTATGGGGGCGCATTGCTACATGTTTGGTGTATCAAATGGACGGTCACTGCTTCACTTGGAGTTTCGTAACTGGCGAGAACTACGCGTATTAGTGTAAAATAAGGTTGTTCGATTCACAATGAAAAATGTGAAATGACACTATAGGGTAATTACGTGATGTCTCCACCAACTGATAAAAAGAAATAGCGCCCTCATAAGGTTGTATATATACACGGTACTATCCCACGCTTACACCATGTTCACGCTTTCGCCTCCTTTGCCCCGTATCCAGTATACATAGACATTGTGAATATTATAGTCCAAGGCATATATTGATTGCCCAAGTTGGTTATCTTGTTATAGGCAAGTTCAAGTAAATATGACACTTCTGAAGTACTTCAGTAATGCCGTTATCAAACTGACGTCATTCGGCGATCTTCTAATAAGGCGGTTCTCATAGTAGGTATTAATTTACAAGATTAATAAAATACATAATGTTTATGTCTAAGGGCAGTATTATATTTTTTACAACAAATTATCATTAAGTAAATAAATAAATATAAGCAACATGACTATTTGAGCAGACAATAACATAAAACTATTTTATGGGAGGTGAATAATCATTCAGAATAGGCCTAACAGGGAGGTAAAAATTTTGTATGGACAAATGTGTCACACGACCTTTGTACATTTTACAGTTTAGTAATATTTCACAAAACTATCCAGCAAGCCGTTGTTTACGGTTAGTAATATGATAGTTGAGATGACTCCTGTAGCGACAAATACCCCAGCCACCACTTAGCAGGTTAGCCAAACTATATCGTTCTCGCCTTCGTATTCTTAAAGGATATCCAAATGAAGTTTCATCAATATTATCTTAGTATTTTATTATTAGACTGTTTTTTTACAAATCACCAAGCAGAGGTCATTGGCACAGGTGCAACTTTCTTTAATGATATTACAATCATATATTCTATTACAATCATATAAGTACAGGAAGCTTGATGCAAAATATTTACATTGTGCATTTTCCCTATCAAATAATGGGATAGGTGACAATGTACTATGTTGCCCGCGGGTTATAGCATTATTTGAGTTGAATTTCCCTTTTTACATCATTCCAATCTGAGTAAGATACTGTTATTCAATTTAAATTTTAAGGATATGGAAATTATTCCAACGGATGATGGAAAGTTTTGTTATTTGTAGCGAAAGGATATCCTGATCTTTTAGCTCCGGCTTTATAGATCAGTATCATAGATATAGAACCACCCCAAGGGTATCTGTAAGTATGATAGCAATTAACAGATACATTCATAAATGTATGTTATTTGTATAGCTTACATTGACTGGATGGTAATTTATTTATACATGCTATATAGTGATGATTATAAAGACCAAATTGGGCATGTTTGCCACCAATTAATAGACAGAGAGTAGTAACATACACTGTTATATCTTATTGGTAAATTACGCCACAAATATACAAAGAACTGAACACTCTGAAGATGAGAGTCGGGGCGTTGCTGGTTCGGCGCCTTCTGCTGAAGTCTTCCGATCGGAAGATGAAACGTCTAAAACGTGAGGAAATTACTGAACTTGTAAAACATAATTTACCAATAGTATGATACCTGATAACAGATCTGTTTTGCGGTGGTAAGTTATTGTTAAATAATTATGTCACTTATTCGAAGCAAATGTGTTAGTACCTTGGGATTGATGTTGATGGGAAAGAAAGAAAATATATAATTTAATAATTGTGTGGTGATTTCAATCTCGATTCGATGTATAAATATGGGAATTTTGGCTCTCAACTTTGCTTCTAAAGACTATCTTGCCTATTGCTTAAAAATGTTAACAATTACTATTACATGGTAACATACCGACTTTGATTTATTATGTCAAAATGCCAAGATACAGAAAGCAAAAAAAGGACACTAGCCTTTCAGTACTCGATAAACCAAAAAGGCCACTTCATACAAACCAACATAATGATTCACTATGTATGCAGCTTTGAATTTCGGATCAAAGTAGATATAGACGCGTACAAAACAAACTGATCTTCCTTATTCTTCATATTTGTAGGAAAAATATTTATTCATTGCAAGTGCTGAGAATAATAACGTCTGAGAGAAGAAAAATATAATGAAAGTAGAATGTTTTCATTACAATGTCAGAATTGAGAAATCAAATTATATATATTTGCATTGCTCACAACTCTTTAAGTATGTAAAGTGGATTTTACCTTGACTGCAAAACCTCTATTGCTAATTCAGGTAAAAAATCAAATCTTCGGGAAATATTGATTAGAAAAAATAACACTGAAACTTTCTTCGTCATTTTTCTAACTCAATATGGCTTAGTAATTTCATATCTAAAATAAATATAGGCAAGGAAATAGATATCCTCTTTCTTTTATTGTCATACAAATGGGCAAATGCAATTGTTATCTTTACTTATAGCTCAAATCCCAAACTCAAATGGTATTCAAAAACATGCTACTATGCTGTGCGTCCCAATGGAAACGTAAATGATAGCAGTAGATCTTGCAATTCTTTAAAATAATGCTTTTTGGAAAATATAGCTGTAAGAAGAAAACAAAAGGAAACTAGAAAAATAATCATTGAGAGAAACAAATGAAACGAGAACATCGAGTAGTGAGACGCGAGTGCAACAATTGTATGGAAATGTGATGCTACTACTGACAAAAGGAAGAAATCGCAACTTGAAATTTCTTGTATGCTGCTCGTTTTATATCAGAAATAGCTTTCATGTTACTTGAGTAAAATTATTATCAAATTAAAGAAAAAGTTGTTTATATAATTAAACAAAAGAATAGAGGTGTATTTCCAGTTTTGCGTTAGTTTGCTTTTAATTTGTTTATCGTGGTTTTAAATCGACACCGTAAGTAGATGAAAGTTATTTGTTGCCATTTAATTGTGTTACGAAACACCTTAGGGTTTTTCTTCAAAGAGCCAATTCATATTCGAAATTATTTTGCAGATATTGACACATTTGCAATAAAGCATTGACATACTACTAAATCGGTCGCAACAATGATTTTGTTTTTATTTCGTTTTATTTCGCAAATGTCCTTTTTGCGTATTTTTAGCATACGAATTGTTCATATAGATCTTACGAGTATAGCACTTGTTGCCAACTGGGTTAATGCAGCTCTAAATTCGAATGATCATCAAGCTATTATAAAGATTATTGGGTCGTGCAAATCGTTAAAACTTTGCTGGCGGATATATTATAATCTTTTCATATTATTGAAAGGAAAACAAATCAGTATCTTGGAAACTTTTGATAATCCAAAGTCGATTAATGTGTTTGAAGGCAGATAGAAGCTACAATGTGTTTGCAGGATCTTTAGGTACATGTCTCATGTGCAGCTGCCGTGGTTCATTCTGCACTGGTCCCTGGTTCATGATAAAAGTACTATGTGAGACGCTCTTGTTATGTTCAACACGTGTCTATCGCAATTGTATTTACGCGTATTGTAATAAGGATTGGATTTTAGTTTTAAGCAATAAAAGCTATTTATCTTCTTTGTGGTATAATCAGAGAAGATGCGAAATAAGATTCGAAGCATACTAATCAACCAAACTGCTTTTACTTATTTACCCCGTTTCATGTATTCATGGTGCCATTATTTTGTATGGGGTGAGAGAGTGTTATACGGTGGATGTGTTGTGTTGCGATGGCAGTTCTATGTATCTTTGTATTAATCATTCCTGTACGTTTTATACTGATATTTGACTGCAAAAAGAAGAAAAAGCCATATTGTATATAACAATTCCATCAGAAATAGATTTGTATTTCTTTTCCACAAAATGTTAGTTTTCACCGTCATGTAACCATTTATAATTTTGTCCCAAACAGATTAGGCAAACAAAATCTCGGAGTTTGTCACAACTACAGCACCTATAACGTCTCGAGTTTTGCAGGGTATGTAATTTTATTAAAGTACATCACAATTGTGTAAAATCAGAATTATGACAAAACTAGAGGGCGTCCTCCTCGGCAATTGTTACAATATGGCTTTAAAAGAAACAGTTTTGCTTTTAGTTTGCTTTTAAGTTGCTTATCGTTGCTTTTTAAATCTGCATCGTAAGATATGTGTTGCTATTTAATTATATTAAGACAGACCTCAGGGTTTTTCTTTGAAGAGTCAATTCATATTCGAAACTTTTTAATAGGTTTTTATAGAGGAATTATTTTGCAGATATTGACCCATTTTCAATAATGCATTGACAAACTACGTGTAATCAATCAGCACAAGTAGGCTTCTGTTTTATTTCGTAATTATCCTTTTTGCTTATTTCTAGCATTCAAATTGATCATACGTTATTCGTAAGAGTATAGTACTTTAAGTGGGTTACTGCTCTAAATTCGCCTGATCATAAATTTTATAAATATGGGTCATGCAAATCGTTAAAACTTTGTTGGCAGAATTGTTATAATATTTCCATATTATTGAAAGGAAAGAAAGGCGGTATTTGGACACTTTTGATAATTTAAAGCCGATCTTACAAACGCGTTTTTAAAGGAAGAAAATGACTATAATGCTCTTGCATAATGTTTAGGTAGGTACATATGTCATCAGCTGCCGTGGTTCATTTTGCACGGGTCCTCGGTTCATGTTAAAGGTACTCTGTGAGACGCTCTTGTTATTCTCAACACGTCTCTATCATAATTGTATTTACACGTATTGTATTAAGGAATGGATTTAGTTCTAAGCAATAAAAGCTATCTTCTTTGTGGTATAATCAGAAAAGATCCGAAATAAGATTCTATGAGTTCTAATCAACCAAACTGCTTTCACTTAATGTTCTTTTGCCTCAATACGCCACGTCCCGCATCCCATATATCAAGTTTTTAGACGTGTGAATGATCAAATGAAAGATAAATATAATCTAATGCATTTATTTATCACGTTTAGATGTTTATAAATACATGGTGATGTTGTTTTGTAAGAGATGTGTGGAGTTTTATAAGGGGTGTGTGGGTAAGTGTTTTGTAAGAGGTGTGTGGGTGAGTGTTGTACGATGGGTGTGTTTTGTTGATATGGAGTGTGTCTCGATGTGTGTTTTAAAACGCCTTTCCCGAGAGATTTTCAAATTATCAACAAAATATCATCGGAGGCCTTATTGACTTATAATTTACAGTACTGACTACGATCAGTTACTACTTACTGGATTCGATAATGGTGAAATAGGATAATAAGGAGGATAAATGCATAAAATTTAATTCAACAGCTTTCTACGGACATTGATCGCGTATCGAGTTCTTCCTGTTCTGTGGTTGGCCTTTACATGAACTAGCTTTAATAAAAGTATAGATTACACGACGTTAGGGAATTAACTGTATACAAAATGTATAAAATTACTACAAGAATGTGTATCGACGTCCGAGTTAGTAGAATACTCATCTAAAAAGTACATACAATACAGAAATCCTCATATTTATATAACTTATTATTGCTCACTTATTTCTTATTTCAACAAACCTTTTTAGACATCCGTTATGCAATAACAAGTTATATATAAATTGTCTAGCTATGAAATATAAATGTCAAAAACATCGTGTTCAGTTTACATCAAAACCCGGGGATTTTTTTTCTGGCATTCAGCCGAACCTTTTAAGATGCATGTAACATAATATTGAACTACGGCAATATATGAAGTGTTAAGATTCTAAAGCCTATCTGGGTGTTTTCAATCCAGCTATAGGCTTTGATAGTATCGTAAAGTTTATGTTCTTCCATCAAAAGATATCAAAGATAATAATCAATTTGAAAACTAAACCGTCTGCGTGGTGATCACTCACTGTTATCAGGTGCTTTTGTTCTTGTGGTCATTGACGCTCTCCTTTCGCACTAATTTAATCATTTTAAAACCAAAGATAGTCGTATTTATTAAGCTTGGTTTGATATCTCTCTGAGACAGTTAACTCACCAACACGGATTTGCTCAATGTCCCTCGATTATTACATAGGTCAGTGGCCGTTAGAAGCGTGAAACAATAAGAGACAACTTCATATTATTTGATTCCCACAAGATGTGCAATTGTCATTTCTGTTGGGATAGTGTTGGGAATAGGAGCAACAAATACAACCAATAAAAATAATATAGTTATCGAAGAAAAGTAGTCTGTATCCATTAAAGTTGGATGTAATTAGTGGAACTGGATAAAGGCACTTGCCCGAGGAAGCAACGAATGGCTTATCGAGGCTCAGATCTTTAACTACAGATTATGAGCGTATAATTTTATTTACTACATTCAGATTTGTGTTCCTGAAAAACACGATCTACTTCAGATTTAGAATGTATATGGTACGAAGAACACTTTTGATAGACCCATGTATCAGTATTTTACTACGAAAAAGGGATTAATCCAGGCCCAATTACTGATAATTACCCCTTTTGGTCAATTTCACTCACAGCTAGACAAGCCCACATCAATGATAAACCACAGTAGACAATCCAAAAAATTGAACGGAACTAGCCGCAGTTTGTGGCCCTCACGGACTTAGCGAGCGCGTAGCGCGAGGCGTTCAACCTCTCCGGATAGTGTACTAAATAGCAACAGAGCCCGAAAGTAGTACTAGAACGGACCCCTCCCTCCATAAATGCTATATGCAACAACATAATCCAGAATATTAGCTCAATACAGAATAAAGTATTGTTCATTATTGACGTTTGTGCAATACAGAATAAAATATTGTACATTATTCTCGATATCGATTACTGCTTTCTTTTTACGACACAAAATAATCAAAATGTTTCATTGCTTCCTTAAGTAAATATTAATCGTTCCATATTGAACAGGTTCAATGGTAAGTAATCATGTGGTAATGGAACCCCTTAGAGTACACGTTACATCATTAAGATAATGATTTCTATTTACAACATCAATCCAATTTGTCAAAGTGTAATTCCTTTATAAAGTACCTGGTCAAATTATAAACCAACGTGATCAAGCGTCTCACGCCGCGTCTCATGAGATGTACTACCGCGACAATGACCTTCAAGCTTCCAAGCAACTACGATAATACTTGTTTATTTAAAAAATGTACATTCGTTCAGATGTGGAAAGTCTATAGACGCCAGAATCTACTCCCTTGATAAATAGGTTTCTTTCACGTTGTTATATAACCAAACCTCTAAGAGTCAGGTTCAAGAACACGTTGTGTCTCAGTATATTGACTCACAATATTGCTTATGTTATTGTATACATTGTTTTTATCCATGAGTAGCACTTCCCTACCATGACAAAAGAGCACAACTTACATGTAGATCTTTTCTTGAAATAAACGAACACAGACTGTTGCCACTAATCTGTACTTTCACAAGATTTACTTTCAGTCAATTTTCTCAAAATATCATTTATGCCATTTGTGGTTGATACAGCCATTGTACTGAATTTGCTACTGTTCACAAACAATTGCATCCTATGATTATGAAAAGTAGGCCGGTAAAGTGACACTTAGCGTTGAAAATACTTAGGTCTAATCTAAGCTTAACTCCATCCCTAAAGTACATTCACCTCACAAATGTTTTACATTTTGTGGTTCAATCACTTTGTACCGCTAATTTCCTGCTTTTGTTTTTGTTAAAAACGCATGATAAACTGCATCTCAAATTCACAGTTTGGTTTATTAATTTATTACGAATGGCTCATTGATTTATTACGAATTTCATCACAAACACATGATGTTGGGAATACTGATCGCACACCACACCAAACTGAGGCAGGTGTGATATGGAAACAGCTTATCTCTTCTCATCCTACATCAATATTCCAATTCAATTCAGACTTTTTTCTCCCAAAGGCCGAAACTTGTCTCATTTTTAAGCTTACCAACTCAACTTATATGATAGCAACACCATACAATTTGCTACATGTCTGCCAAAATGGATTGTGGTGTACATAAATTAGATAAGTCTATGTTATCTAAATATAAGCATGTAGAGTAAAATGTGAGTCGTCTGATCAGTAAGTACGGCAGCATGTTGCGCCATAAATCTGAGAAATGTTTAAGGCTATATTGGCGATTGCTGGTAATGGCAGGATTATTAGATGAAATGCGATACATAATTGCTTTGGCTACAAGCACATTATGTGCTTTGAGGATCATAACTATACTATATTTTGCTTTAATTATGATGTGATGCCATATATAGTACATCCATAACAATATTTCCTCACTGTAAGAGCACATGCATAATTATGCAACTGGTAAATCACAAAATCTAAATAAGGTATCATCAAAACATTCCACATGACCAACTATGGAACGGGATCACTATTTATGTGTAAAGCAGTACAGAGTAAACAGATTACCGTTTCCTATTTGATTGCCACGGCTGATGGATGGCATGTAAAACTGATTCATTTTAAAGAAAAGTTGGACAATGACGGCGCTATTTATCTAAAATCTTGTTTGCATCTTTGCAAGGGTAGATAGTTTAGAATGATTTCGAACATCAGCAAAACGATCAGCAAATGACAAGGGAATTTTCAAAAAACTTTTGATCGTGAAAATATGTAAGGTATAACTCATATTATTTGGCTAATTTAAGTTTAAAATATATGTAAATAGCGCCTTCAATTTGAACACAAATGTACAGTTTATAGAATTAAAATAATTACAAAAAACAGAAAAAGATGAATAATTTGATATAGAAACGAAAACCTATGTTAAAATTGCTACTTAATATATGTGTATATGCAGTTTATTATTGTGATAGCTGTTAGTGGTGTTCAGATCTAGAATTAAACATTATGATACTGTTTTGTTAGAAAAATTAATAAAGGATCACATCAAACAACCGTAAATTGCCTGATACCTTTTGTGACCATTCAAATTCCATTGTTTAAAACTTGTTATTATTTGTCCCACGAAGAGGATCGTTGAAACCAGTCCCGGTGTTCATAGCCTTGTCTTGATTCCAAAATAACTCACTAAATGATCGGAGATTACTGAAGGGTGTCCACCTTCTATGCGGAAGGCTCGTTTATTAAAAATAAGGTTCACTATGAAAGTCCGATATGTTGAATATAACTGAGCTTATTATAACTAAAATTAGGGTTTAATTTAGCATTAGGGTTAGGATTAGGATAAGAGCTAGAACCTTCGACATAACCATGGTATTACTCCCGATGGTAAACCACGGAGCCACAGGATATGCAAGGTTTGTCCAGTCCCGTATGATCTTGACCATGTTTAAGATAATAATTAAAAATATTAACTTCATTTTATGATGAACTAATTGGTTTTTGATATTTGCATTAACAAATCGATGATCGACCCTATTTGTGATTCGTGTTCAGATCATTGTGTCAAAATGAGGTCATTTGATAATCGTTTGCACGTTTTTGCATCAATGAGCAAAAGAGTTTTATATCTTTATCTGTGTATTTCAGAACCAAATGAAACAGTACACCTACTGCAGGAATGGTGTCAGTAGTTCCACCACATGTGACACAAGTATCATTATTTGACCACTCTGTCTTTGAACCACTTACATTTGGGACAATAACTCAGCAGTGTCGATCTTTATGGTCATTTAGTGGCAACTTATTGACGCTTAAGACGTCAATCTTTTGTACAAAGAGCCACACCTGTTCATGATTATCTCGATTTGTTTTGAACAAGTAAGGTGAAAACTCCTGATGATCCAAACTTGTGCTACCTGCCCTAATCATCTGTGTATTTCAATGGATGATAAGACCTCTCAATCATGTGGGTCCATCAATGGACAATGTGGCTAAAGCACAATTTGAAGCAGGTACACACAGGTGTTTCATACTCTTCGATAAGTAGATCACTACTAAAGTAAATACTATATTTGACAGGTTTCTAAAGTCAAGTTACAGTGCTAAAGAATTTGATAGCAGCAGGAAAACAACAGGCATTTCCAACACCCATTTTACTCATTTTACTCTGACACTGATTAAGCGTGTTGAAGACTAATACTGAATATTGATGACCTTGTTGATATTGATACTTACTTATTATATATATGAAATAATATTAGGCAGTATTAGGCAATCCGCATTATTATTTTGTATTATCACAATTCTTTCTTATCATTTCAGAGCCCATTTATTTATTGAAGTACGAAGTACATTGACATCTCAGGTCACCTTTCAAGTGACGCCTCTTGGGTGAGTATGGTACAGGTGGCCATGATATTCTCAAGTCTTAAACCCGTTATGAATAGGAAACCTGAGATACATGCAGCATAGCCTCTCCTCATAGTCTATGCATGCAGATTTGAATATAGAAAACCATAACCTATCAACCTCCATTATCGTTGCCTCAATATACAATTGATTATATATGATTGGTGTCTCAACTACCATAACTCTATACTATACCGTAATATATCTGTCCTGGTATGGCAACGGATAACGCCTTCAAATCATAGCTTGCACCTGTTTTTGTATGAGCAACGTTAATCATCATTACATCGACTTACTTTTTCCTGGTAATTACCAATACTATGGAGAAAACGACATGGCGTAAATGCTTGACTTGCGTGAATATATAAATCGGACGGTTTAATTTATCGCGATATTTACGTGACTATTTCCATGCCAGTCCCCTCGATGCATCACTAATTTATAGACAAGTAAATCTTGATATTTAAAGGAAAGAGATATTAGTCATTATATTTTCCAGTAATTTGTTATGTTAACCTTCAGATACACGGTTTTAACAAAATATGTACTATTTTAATGATTGCAAGCAGTCCTTGCTGGATTAATATATCCAACAAAATAAAGTTATAATGTAGCATATCAAAGGTTACATTAAATTTCATATTGCAAAGCCCATAATTGCGTAAGTTAATCAGCAGGTGGCCTCATCATCACTTTTTCTCTATTTCAATCAATTTATTTTCAATCAATTTGATAATAGTGTAAAAATCCCTCAACCTCATTAGCCATGTGTAACATTACAGCTGAAATATGTCCTGTAGTATTTTTTATGGGCCAGCATTAATCTAGCCCTGGGTTAACCCATTTGTATTCTACAGATTTATTCCAAGCACATTTTTGCCTCTTAGAACAACTGAAACTCAATTGTTGTTGTGTGGTAGGTTCCACTTACGGAGAATGGGGCTCTATGACATCCAATCAAACTAACACAAATTTGTGATAAAAGTGTACCATTCTGCCATGTACTATTATACACAATCCATGAATTCAGTCATGAATCCCTTTAAAAAGTATAGAAAAAATATGGAGATCTATAATGGTCTTTTCTTTACTCTT